>NC_091127.1:2877500-3042500 GCF_040183065.1 Periplaneta americana | reverse complement strand
TACTGATACAATTTAGGTACATAATGAGATCAAAAGAGGTAGTTACATAAAATTTAACTCATAAAATAAAAATAAACATAGTATAATACATATTAATGTTGTTAGAATAAAATACGAATCACATAAAAACAGAAGCCGATAATTCAATAAAAAAATGTACACAGTAAAAATAAAAATAAAAACATTAGTATACATATTAATATTACATTACAATTAAGTGGAATTTACATAATTAAACCAAAAACCGACAATTGAATAAAATGTACACAAAAAAATAGATTAATAATATTATGAAAAAAAAACAACACAGTGGGATACATATTGGCGTTAAGTGATAAGTAAACACGATTTAGATAATAAAAATAAGAAACAAAAAAATAAAAATAAATACAGTGGGACACATTCCATTAAATATTTGCAACGCGTTAGGTCTGGCAACTCATCATAAGATATTTTTCTAATTTACATTTAAAGGAAATTAAAGTTCGGCAGCCCTTGACTTCAGGCGGCAGAGAATTCCAGTGACGAGAAGTAGCAACAGTGAAATATGAAGAATAAAGAGATGATGTGTGCAGTGGTATTTCTAGCGTGTTATCATATTGTGACCGAGTATTTAAGTTATGATACCGAGAAAGACTGTGGAATCGGACAGATAAGTAGGAGAGAGTAGAGGTGTGCAAAATTCGGTATAAGAGAGAAAGGGAATGTAACTTTCTCCTCTCATTTGAGACACGATAATTTATCGAAAGAAGGCGAAATGTGATCGTAGTAGCGGACATTACAAATGAAACGAACACACGCATTATGAACACGTTGCAGTTTCTGGGATAAATCCACCCTGAGATCACTGAATAAAGCGTCACAATAATGTTTTCAGTCTAATGTCATGCCCTGATATCTATGCATCTATTTTGAGACTAGAAAGAAGTTTAGTTTACAAGCAATGCTGGACGAGGGGATTGACTGCTACGAGGATCAATCCAAAAGTAATCCACAATATTTATTTAAAATTACATTTTTAGCCTACAGCTTTGCTATTTTCATAGAATGTAGATACATCCTTCAGGAACAATACGTCACTTTTCCACATAATCCCCGCACCTTTCAACTGCCTTACGCCACCTTGGAATGAGGGCCTGTATACCTGCAGGATAGAAGTCTGGACCAACACGTCTGAGCTACTCTCTGGCGCCACTCACGGGAACGACTTAAATTAAATTTGAATACAAGGGGGAAGGATGTATCTATGACCTCCATAAATTGCAAAGGTTTAGAATAAAAAATAAATTAAAAAAATTGTTGTGCATTACTTTTGGAGTGATCTTCGTAGAAGTGACCGTGGCTGATGACGCAGCATTTTGCAAAATGGGACTAATTTGAAAAACCATAAGGCATAAATCTAAAATTCTTATATCAAATTAAAGGGGAGAAAATTCTCTATTAAAATAGTTATATTTTGAAAATTCTAATTGTTCATCATTTTTTGCGTTTTGTGGGTGTACATATACCTTAATTGAGGAAGAAACAATGGATGATCAGTAATTTTTTTTTTATCTTCTCAGTGATGGACACGATTCTGTGGTTGTAATAAATCTTCGATACGATAGAAGACGAGGTTTGAGTTCACTTCCAAAGGAAACCGTGATTAGAATTTGTATAATCTTTTAAAAATCCATCACTCTTTACAGGAATTAAACCTGCGTACCTTGGAAGCAATTGCAAGCACGGTAGTTAGATACCGCCAAGGACGACTTTCTAATGTGAAGCGTCTTAAGAAGGGCCACAGAGATTTGGGTAACTAGGCCACGCGTAATGGAATACAAATCCCCAGTGAAGGGCGTCTTGCCCTATATACTTAGAGGGTTGGATCCGTGTACGAATTCCCTTTAAGGGAAATAGAGTGAACACATTAAAGACTGGTTCACAATAAACCGGAAACGAGTATCGGGACGAAAACGAAAACGGTAAAATTGTTAAAATGTGTACATTTAAATGTGAGCATTCACAATTAACGAAAAGCTTGCCGGAGCCCGGGATCGGGAACGGAGAGTTGGCCAATTTCAACTTTGGCGTTCACGTTTCCGATCACAGCCCACTAGATTCATTCTATTGCCATCTAAAAGCTATTTTGTCGTCGTATATTTTGTAGCAAGAAGACCGTGACATAACCTATGCATTATTTTGTTCTGTGCTGTGCATCATGGAGCAAGTTTTATTTGATGAGATTCTAATATTGAGTGTTGAGGAAAATCCTCACGTTTACGATAAGCGGCGCGCCTCGTGTAAAGATGAGAAAATGAAGGAGAATACGTGGCTTTCAATAGCTGCATGTTTGAACACCGATCGTAAGTGAATCATATTTTATTACTGTATTGGTTGTATTACACACTACATATTCATGCTTCAATTCAATAACTACTGTTGTGTTCATTTTTGTTCTATTACAAATGTTTCTTATCTAATTATTTTATGTTATGGTAGACTTAAAATAGGTTGTGATAATAAAGATGCATGGGCGTATTTACAGTATCGTACCTAATGAAATGTTTCAGTTGAAATTTCGAAGTTGGTTAACCTGTGTTTATGTTGGCTGCCTTGTACTCATGAGAGAACGCCATTGGTGAATTATACACAAAAATAACATCAGAATGCGTAATATCGACTTTACTTATCGTTATTGACGTGCATATCGATATGCATAGTTGTCTACGTTCTCGGTTTATTGTGAATATTCACGTCCTCTGCTTCTCGTTTTCATTCTGGTTCTCGTTCCCGGTTTATTGTCAATCAGCCTTAACGCTGACACAAAAGAAGAGAGAAGACCTCTGTGTGAGGAAATTAGGGGCAGCCTGCAGAGCAGCGGGTTTGTCATGTAATATCGACGTCTGCCTGTCTTCGAGCAATGCAGCGGCATATGGAAAAAAGAAGTTAGTTTTAATGCGATGTCAGTGTGTCATTTTCGGAGGGAGGTTTTGACCTACATTGAATTGATTGTGGAACTCCAGAAACCAAGGCAGCATGAGAGCTGTAACAAAATGTGAAAGTGAAGCTAAGGAAGATAGGAGGTGTAGTTTACGGCCGTTATCACGTGCCACGCAGCATCTGGGTCAAGCTCTCGCATTCTTGTTGCTACTCGGTTTTTATTCGCGCATAAACGTGGAATACTATGGGTTCATATATTAGACCACGAGCGCATTACCGCGGGAATAAAACAACCTCGCCTCATTTAGTGCCGAGACTTTTATATGCCTATCAAATGCCCCAGAGCACCCTTGCTACTGGACTTGGGGTTGTAAGGATACGATTATTTTCATAAAAGGAACGAGTTGGATATTTCTCCACTTCCGCATTGTATTACGAGCCCACTTTGTTGAAATACAAGTCCGGGTTCTTTACTTCAGATGTGCAGTCAACTCGCTGATTCTTTTTTATTATCGTTTACACTCCGGAATTTATAGTTTTTATTTACAAAGCTGTGGGGTATTATTATATGAGGTCCGTTTCGGAAGTAATGGACCATATTTTGTCGGATAATGCTAGAGCCAGGGAGTTGATAGGAAGGGATTTTGAAAAATGTGGAGCTCTAACTGATCAGGAAGAGAAAAAGGAATTAGCTGAGTAACTGGCTAAGAAGAAACTGCCTTCTGAAGGATGCACTGGAAGGAATGGTGAACGGGAGAAGAGTTCGGGGTAGAAGAAGATATCAGATGATAGACGACATTAAGATATATGGATCATATGCGGAGACTAAGAGGAAGACAAAATAGAAACGATTGAAGAAAGTGAAAGATCTGCCTTTGGGCAGAAAATTATGAATGAATTGAGATGAAGAAAAGTAGAATTTAAGAACTGCCGGCAGTGTACGTGAAATTGTGTCCAACAGAAATGCCTAATCGAATATAGTTTGCGGATTAATGCAATAATAGTACATTATGCAACGAGCCTATATTGATAGTAATTAGGAAGCGATTATGGATCTTTATGAAACGAGCGCAAGCGAGTTTCATAATTTTAATACGAGCTTCTTAATTATCATTATAGGCGAGTTTCATACGACTTTTTATGCTCGACCATATTTCTAACTTGAAATTATTCAGATGTATACATTTTATTTGTATCTGACAAGATCGGAAGTGACCTTGTTCTAGGTCGTGAATTGTGAGATGTGCGCAGACGCGAAAGTATTGATTTTTTCCGAGGAACAATAATGTCATTGACCTTGTGTAATCCGTTAAACTTGGTATAACCTTGATTATTGAATTCGACATTGAAAAACGAGATGGCAAATTGAATTTATTTGAATATTATTTACAATTAACGCTAATTATTATAGTAACAGAACATAACCTTCTGCGACAGTATTGGATTTCCAGCCTCCGTGACTTTTCGCTAATTCTCTTTCCATTGCATATTCGAGAATAATCGATACTTGCGGTTTTATAACGGTACAAAGCTGACTCGTTATTGGCTGCACACATGTAAGCTGAGTTGTCATTGGCTGAAAACACCTGAACTTTAATGACATCCATTAAAGGACTGCTACCAGGTGTATAATTACTACATTTCGGCATGGTCGAGCATAAATATATTAATAGGTATAACAATTGCACTAGTTAACAGCCATTTTGCATCTAGTGTTTGAAATATCAATTCTTGGTTGTAGAATCCGAAACGACCTTCGGAATTGCTGTATCACGTAAGGGTTGTGAGATATTTTAGATTTTATATGAATTTTGCCCTTTGCTTACCATTTTCCTTACTCATATTCCTTTCCTTAGCCGTTGTCTTATTTTTTTCCTTTTCCCTTCCCTCTTTTTATTGTTATCTTCACATTTTTTTTTGTTTTCCTTTGCCCTTACCTTATTATTTCCATTCACCTGTTTGTTATTTTTTCTCTCGCCTTGTTATTTTTTTTTTGCTTTTTTTACTTATTACGTTCATTCGTCTTTCTCTTAATCTTCATTTTCCATTAGTCTCAATTTTTGTTCCTCTTAATCTTATTTTCCTTTTTATAATTTTTCTCCCCCTTTTTATTTCCATTTTTCTCTTTCTTAATATTACATTTCTCCGTTCTCATTTATTTTTGGTTGTCCTTTTTCTATCCCTTACATTTTTCTTCGCATTCTCCTATTCTTCCGTATATTTTCGATTTTATTTCATTTTCTTCCTGCATCCTCCGCGCCTTTTCATTCTTTTCTTACTCTTTCTGTATCTCGTACACCACTTCTTTCTTAACATTCTTCTTCAGGGTTGAAACAGGTGGTCTCTTTCCACATGGAACTTACATAATTATACGTAACACATAAAAGAAAACAGTAAATTGATTATAATTTAATTAATGAATTAATTAATTTATTAATTTATTATTTTGCTAATAATTGTAACATAAAATATTATATTTACAGAAAAACTTTAGCTCGCTCCTGAAAGAGTAGAACTCGTGCTCAGGGGCGGATTCCTGGATTGAAATTAATAATTATACAATACAATTTTTTTTATGTCTACTATGCAATTGTAGTATATAAATTTAAATTTATAATTTTTAAATTTTTATAAAATCCATACATAACTTTTTAAATTTAATACTAGAACTATTAGAATTGACAGGATTAAGATATTTAAATATAAATTTATTATATATTCTTGGACCTAAATGACTACTATGATTAAATACTGTAACAGTGTTGCATTTTGGTTCAAACAATCTTAAAGAATTCATACCTTTTGTTTCATAACTATGAGAATACAATTCAAAATTATTTCGATTTTCATGTATGAATTTTATTAATACAATATAATAAATTTGTCTCACGTTAAGTACATTAAAGTCTAAAACCAAATTTTGAGATGGAAAATCAATAGGTTTATGAAGACATATTTTAATTAGTTTCTTCTGTAATAAATAAAGTGGATTAAAATTGTATTTAAATTATAATAGTTGATACACGTTGCAACTATAAAATGAGCTCATGCGTACACTTCTGAGTAGTCTTCATTGTGCTCTTGAAAATCTGATTAAATGGATGTTTCCATGGGAACCGTACTATACTCAGTTTTGGGACTAAATAAACTTCTCTCGTGAGTCAAATATTCATCACAACAAAACCCCGACGACGCCGGCAATCTACAAAATGTCACAGAAACAGAGTTACAGAACTGTGCCCTTGTGATATGAAATGGGCCGTCACGTGCACAATTAAAGAGTCTTATTCAATTTCATTCATTTCGAATCCTGGCAGTCCAAGAGGATTAGACACAAAGAAAAGCGATGTATAAAATCTCGTTTCCTGCTCAAGGTCGACGCTGCTGTATAGCACATCCCGCACTCGCTCTGGGAGCGTTGTGAGAACAGTAAACTTGTTAAAAAGAGCGACGTGGGGGCGGCGAGGGCGTGGGTGGACTTGTCTGTTATCGCACCACACATCAACTAGAGACTGCCGCACATTAAACACAATTTGTATTCCATACAGCAGCAGCCATTTCTTTTATTCCTCGTAGCTCTGTCCTTTTATTAAACTTGTTTTGCTCTCTTGTTTGTTTTACATGTTAATCTCCTGTTGTGTCATATTGTTCGCATTTTATTTTTAACAGCATTATTGTCCGTGAACTCTCTTTCTATGCGTTACACATTATGAAAGTCTTCTTGCAAGAGATAATGTAGTAAATTGGTAGTGCTGATAGTGGTAGTAGTGCTGTCTGGGATAAGGACGTTAAAAGTGATTAAAAATTTGTTTCATAGTTGTGGGTTATTTTTTTTAACACTAGTCTTGTTTCCTTTGAGTTTCTGGCTGATATGTACATCTATTTTCAGGCAGTACATCTCACTATCAATAGTAAAAATAAAAACATTAGAAATTTATATAAGGGCATAAAGGTATTCAACAATGGATATCAGGCAAGGGTGAACGTGACCAAGGATGAGAATGGTGACTTGCTTGCAGACGCTCATTCAATCCTGAACAGATGGGAAAACTATTTTGGACAACTACTAAATATACACAGGCCAAATAGAAATGATCGGGACGAAATTGAAATACAAACTGCTGAGCCATTTATAGCCGAACCCACACTTTCTGAAGTCGAAATTGCTATAGAAAATCTGAAAAATTATAAGTCTCCAGGTATCGATCAAATTCCAGCAGAATTAATACAAGAGGGTGGAAGCGCATTATCTAACGAAATTTATAAGCCTGTACTTGCAATTTGGGAAAAGGAAATTGTACCAGTACAATGGAAGGAGTCCATAATCGTACTTATCTTTAAGAAGGGGGACAAGATTAACTGTAGTAACTTTCGAGGAATATCACTTTTGTTGATGGCGTACAAAATGTTGTCCAATATTCTTTTGAGAAGATTAACTCCATATGTAGATGAAATTATTGGGGATCATCAGTGCGGTTTTAGGCGTAATAGATCGACTATTGATCAGATTTTTTGTATTCGACAGATATTGGAGAAAAAATGGGAGTATAAGGGTACAGTACGTCAGTTATTCATAGATTTCAAAAAGGCGTATGACTCGGTTAAGAGAGAAGTTTTATATGATATTCTTATTGAATTTGGTATTCCCAAGAAACTAGTTCGATTAATTAAAATGTGTCCTAGTGAAACTTACAGCAGAGTCCGTAAAGGCTAGTTTCTATCTGATGCTTTTCCAATTCACTGCGGGCTAAAGCAGGGAGATGCATTGTCACCTCTACTTTTTAACTTCGCTCTATAATATGCCATTAGGAAAGTTCAGGATAACACAGAGGGTTTGGAATTGAACGGGTTACATCAGCTGCTTGTCTATGCGGATGACGTGAATATGTTAGGAGAAAATCCAAAAACGATTAGGGAAAACGCGGAAATTCTACTTGAAGCAAGTAAAGCGATAGGATTGGAAGTAAATCCCGAAAATATAAAGTATATGACTATGTCTCGTGACGAGAATATTGTACGAAATGGAACTATAAAAATTGGAGATTTATCCTTCGAAGAGGTGGAAAAATTGAAATATCTTGGAGCAACAGTAAAAAATATGAATGATATACGGGAGGAAATTAAACACAGAATAAATATGGGAAATGCCTGTTATTATTCAGTTGAGAAGCTTTTGTCATCTAGTCTGCTGTCATAAAGTCTGAAAGTTAGAATATATAAAACAGTTATATTACCGGTTGTTCTTTATGGTTGTGAAACTTGGACTCTCACTTTGAGAGAGGAACAGAGATTAAGGGTGTTTGGGAATAAGGTGCTTAGGAAAATATTTGGGGCTAAGAGGGATAAAGTTACAGGAGATTGGAGAAAGTTACACAACACAGAACTGCACGCATTGTATTCTTCATCTGACACAATTAGGAACATAAAATCCAGACGTTTGAGATGGGCAGGACATGTTACACGTATGGGCGAATCTAGAAATGCATATAGAGTGTTAGTTGGGAGGTCGGAGAGAAAAAAGACCTTTGGGGAGACCGAGACGTAGATGGGAAGATAATATTAAAATTGATTTCAGGGAGGTGGGATATGATGATAGAGAATGGATTAATCTTGCTCAGGATAGGGACCAATGGCGGGCTTATGGGAGGGCGGCAATGAACCTCTGGGTTCCTTAAAAGTCAGTAACTAAGTAAGTAAGTACTAGATTTCATATTCAGAAGTATACGCTGTGCAATTCCAGAAAGTTTTTCTTGGAAACGGAATAAGACTGCGGGCCACAAACAAATTTTATTTGAAGTCGATGTACATTCATGTGATAAGATGCAGTTTCCTGTCATTCAAGCACAGCACTGCTGCCAACTGATCAGACAGATACTTCCTACATATCAATCACGTGCAATGTTCTTGTTATGTAGAAGCAATGCAGCACAATGGAGTCATTTTCCTTCAAGGCAGAAGGCTTACAGATTCTTGAAGAGCTCGGCATCTCGAGGGAGCCATCTCAATCTCTATTCAGGCTTTTCTAAAGCTGAACTCGATGGCAATCAGCCAACACCAATGCTAAACGTATCAAAGTGTTTGCTCAACCGATGAATGCAGTTGTGTGATATCCGCCACGTTTCGAGTGCCGCACTACAAACTCACATTCACACCGACTTTTATGTTCACAGTTTGATTTCTACAAGAGGAAATGAGGAAGTAAGATCCTTGCAACTTTATACACACATACGTAGTATTTGTGAGTGAGCTGAAGAAACTAAAAATTATTAGTGTTTGTATTACAAACAAACTGAATATACTGAGAATTTTTTGTCATTTGACACGAATTTAAAAGTGAGTTAGCCACTTCCCTGATTAACCCGAGTTAACTCGGTTTGCTAACTTGTGTCAAAATTTATTAACCCGAGTTAAGGAACGACCACTCATATAATTTGAGGGAAAGAAGGCAGAGGACGGACACTGGAAAGTTTTCTTTTCTCAATCGTACTATCAGGGACTGGAATGCTTTACCTGCAGACTTACTAAAGGCTTTACTAACAACCAAAAATGCATTTAAAAATAGGCTTAAGGACCTTATTAATAGACGGTAATTATACACAGTACTTAAAGGATGTAAATGATATGTTGTTATTGAAGTGTTCTATCAGTGAAGAATTATGTTGTGTCAGTGAAGTGTGTTGTATCAGTGAAGAAGTATGTCGTGTCAGTGAAGTGTGCTGTGTAAGTGAAACGTGTTCCTGTCAGTGGCAGTGCAAAATATTTGAACATTGAAATGTTTTTGAAGTGTTAGTGAAATCAGGATAGAATCAGTGAAATGTGTCGTAGTTCCAGTGCAGTGAGTGTGTTGACAGCGAAATGAGTGTAATGTTGAAAGGTACTTGTGCAGATATGAACATATACTCGCGGGTTTTAGTTCGATCTTAGTTTTAAGATACAAATTAGAATATTTGAAATGTTATTTTAAGTGATCGTTTCATTTAATTTAGTATATTCCCTGTTGTTGTTATTATTATTATTAGTATTATTATTAATTGTATTTTTAATTAATAAGTTTATTATTGTCATTATTGAGTGTAATTAGTTACCACTGCCACCGGGTATATACCCATTGCAGTGTGAATTAATACATACATACAACTCGTTTGAATCCCATTTTCGCTGCTAAGGATTATATCCCGAATATATACGTTTACATTTTTTCATTAACCTTTTCCTCACTAGATCGCTGCAGAAGTTAGTGATATTGCTATATCTGGTGGTGCTTTTTGTACTTTTTCCTTGCGAGTGGAATTCTATGCTCATATAGCATTCACACACAGTAGTGAGTAGATGCTGGTTAGTTTTGGCGCTTTCTGTTTGTGTTTAGTGTTTTTTGTGCTGTTTTGTGTAAAGATGGATCAAGTTAGTGATTCCGAAACTTTTGATCAGGAATATATTCCTGTAGAAGATTAGGAAGTGAAACATCGGTATCAGAAGACGAAGTTATAGACCAACAAACAAATTCAGATCAATTGATGTCGCGTCTTTTCGATAGTTGTTTGAATAGAAGACATCTGGCACCACTTCTTCTGCACCTCCGAGGTCCCCATTTCCTGAAATTTTAACATTGTTTCTGATAACGATAATTCTCAATTTTTTTTTCATTATTCTTTGATAATGGCCTCATCAACATTATATTCGAGGAGACGATTCGGCATGCTAATAAGTGTTCACAGAATGCTGAAAATAATTCGTGGCGGCCTACTACAGACTCTGAAATACGTGTACTTTTGGGCATAGTGATACCGCAGAACATTATTCACAAACCTGAAGAACAGATGTACTGGTACAAATATTCAATGACTGCTACTCCATTCTTCCCAAAACGCTCTCAGGTAGGAGAGCAGATACTACTGTCCGGAATGCAATGTGCCACTGTGCGTAATACCCTGCTTTCGAGTCTATCACACACAAGCAACATTTAACGCCTTGATAACAGCACTGGTATTGTACCTCGTAAATTAATCCATAAAAAACATAAGTTGGTAAATAGTTGAGGAGAAAATCAAAGTGAGACAACTACCAGAGCTGGAATCAAGGTGCACGGGATAACTCGGGATAATAATTCAGGTATGTATGTTTATTTCATAGTGATTTTTAGGTATGTAAGAAAATTAGTGATGTCCAGTGATTCTGCAATATTAAATGTCCTCTTTACGAAAATAAAAAAAAAATATGACACTTTTTTCACAAAACTAGTAAAATTTATAGTAAGGGAAGAGGTTAAGCTAAAAAAATGTAACTTTGTGCAATGAAATTAATTGGAAATTCGTGATGAGAATAACTGGCGTGATTTTTTTGCACTATTGGCGGTATTTGATTGTTCGTCATTCACCTGTATGTAGGCAGTTGTATAGACCAATTTATAGACAGAGTCGTTGCCCAGGATACGTCATAGAAGGGTAGTTAGTATACGATACAAATGCTCGATGAATTGAGATGATGTTGGGGATTTGTTGAAATGTTACAGGCGAACTGGAGTTTCCGGAGAAAACCGTTATCACCTGGACTACGGGCTTGCCCAACACGATCATAAATCGGTGATACGCTTGGTGTCGAACTCGGTTCTACAAGATTATGAGTCAAGCGTTCAATTATGCCGCCGCCGTGGCTACTACCGTCGCGACATAATAATGGCAACATTTGGTATCTCAGAAAATCAAGTATAATTGAATTTATAACACATAGCGCCTTGCTGGGATCGCAACCAGCGAAACGAGTTTGTCAGGGAAGTGGTCGGAGTAGCAAGGCGTATCACAATTCGGGATCGTTCCTGTGTTGTTATAGCATAGCATAATATGTACAATTCTGGCAAAAATATTTCACTGTCTAGATATGTTGAAAATGATTTTAGCGTTGTAGTTAAACATAGCACAGGGACATAATTTTATTTTTACTTCAATTTTTATTGTACCTGAGTTTTTTAATGTACTTCACTCCCACCCCTATACTAGTAAACTCCAAGCGTTCTCCACACAGAACCGAGGCCGCGTATGCAGTACTGAGTTAGTGAGTATAGCGAGTTCCAGAAAAATGTTCACGTTTTCCAGTGACGAAAGATCTTTCAATATTGAATCACATTTTCTCACAGGTACTGTCGTCCGTTTGCTTACGTCGCATCCCGATTTCCCCCACCTGCTTCTGTTCACCCTCTGTAAAGTCTATTAGCTGGGCTGTCTTAGATCTTTTCTGAAAACATTAATTTCTGTTAGGAATTGGACGTCTACGTAATATTATGCAACTATTTAAAATAACTTAAATAAAAGGGCCTCGTTAATTAATTGTCACGTGATTTACCCCCCCCCCCTTTCTACGATCCTGCGACAAAACCACTTGAACGGACAGTAGATAGCATTTCTGAGTAATTTTATCTTTTCAGATCGGGCAGAAGTGAAGATTGAATTTACAGTACGTAAGGTAGTCCTACTCTTTTATAGAGTAGGTATAGAATTATTTGAACATGAGTTACTAGTACGAAGGACGAAACTGGTAATTGGAATTAGTCTATAGTGCGATAATATGCACAAAAGAACTGAAGCCTGTATCGAAATGAACGGCCACCATTTTCAAAAATGTGTTTAAATATCATGATTATTTTTCAATTTAACTTCACTCTCTGTATTGTACGCTAATGTGCTGTAACAGTACAATATACACTACATAATTAATACGTCCGAATGGATAGCTCAGTTGGTGAGTAAAAACACTAAGTGTTAATACTGTACTGTATTTTGATTAAATAAAAACCTAATCAAAATTATCAAACTCAAAATTGCGATATTTCCTAGTTTTCATAAATGGATGAACTACGTTTCGTCCCTCCTATACCTAGTAAAGTGATTTGTATTTTACGCCAGTATCATCGAACTCCAGTCTTGGAAGGGGAGCAAGCGGTGTTTCCGGTTCTAGATCTTTAATCCAAAGATATAGCCAGGTTAATATTAAAAATGTTAGTAAAATTAGAATGATGTCCCTGTACAATTCTGATAAAAATATTTCACTGTCTAGATATGTTGAAAATGTTTTTAGCGTTAGAGTAAAACATGGTATATATACTTTCATTAGTAGCTAATACTATTAAAAAGTATTTCTTGTATTGTGTCCCTTATTTATCACGAAAGAGACCATTTTAAAACTGCCCTTCTGTAAAATCTGGTTTCGCGGCCAGACGCGCTGACCGTTACTCCACACATGTGGACTGGCCATTTTATGAACTCTGGACAGGTTAAGGTTGTCATATTACCATCGTGAGCACCTTCACTATCGTATGAAAGTTTCTGCAATTTTATTGCAAATATCGCTGTTAAAATGTTCGACTTGGTTCTTACTATCTCATGGAAGTGTTTGTTTAGTCAACTGTCCGTAGACAGATCTGAACCTCACAAGTGACACCAACAAGGCGTCACTCATAAGGCAACTAGGCCAGGAGATATTGGGGTTTTGGTTTCCTGCAGTATGATATTCATTGATAACCATTTCACAATAGCTCTATAAATTATAATTAATATAATATCAAAATTATAGGAAAATTTGCGGCTATAAGACTTTATCTGAATTAGGTTCTTTTATTTTGTGACAGTATATAAGCAGTTTCTGAGTGTTCGATATTATTTCAATTTCGTAATTTATTTTTACACAGAATTCTGAATATTGATTCCTAACCATTGTAGCCTATTACCTTGAGTATATCTTTTTGTGCTTGTTGGTGTTGAATTATTAATATCGGCATTTGCGCCATGGCCTTCTGAATTGTCTACTTGGAAGAAACAATTGCGACAAGACAAAAGTGATAATATCGACGGTGTTCAGGTATTAGGGCTTGTCTCACAAAAGAAAAATGTTTCAGAAACAGCTATAATTATTATATTCAAACACATTATTACTCGTATTATTTACTTTATATGAAGGAATGTAAACGCAATTGTCAAAAAAACATATCTTCAGATTTTGTAATTAAATTTTAACTACAGTAATTGCAGCAAAAAAGTCTAATAAAAAAAATGAGATTTAAGCCATTTTACCTAGGTAAATATCATCGATATGAAATCGATAATATTACATAGGTAGATGGTTCTGATTGGTTAAAATTGGCTGTAATTTTATATTCCACTGGTGGATTGGACGACATTGTTGTACTAAACTCTTTGTACGAACGTTTTGCTTACGTACGTTAGCCGTTTTACAGATATCGTAATATTTAAATCAACAGGTGCCAAATCTACACGATTCCCTAGATTTGGCACCTACTATTATTCCTATTACAAAAAAAGAGTAATTAGAATAATAGTAGGTGCCAAATCTAGGGAATCGTATGGGACTATTTTCAAAAAACTACAAATAATGCCCATGGCTTGTCAGTATATTTTTTCATTAATAATCTTTCTCGTATGTAATCGTGAAAACTCTGTAACTAATTCAACAGTTCATAGCATAAATACACGTCAAAAAATGACTTTCATATTCCATCGGCAAGTCTGTCGTGCTATCAAAAAGGAGTGCGTTATATGGCATAAAAATGTTTAATAGCCTCCCTATCGATATAAAAAATGAAACTCAAAACTTAAGATTATTTAGGGCCAAATTAAAGAAGTACCTAATTTCTCACGCCTTCTATTCTGTAGGTGAATTCATGACATTCAATAACACTTCATGAAACTGATACTAAAACTTTGTGTTGTACTAGTAGACTATATTGTAAATCTCGTCTGTATATATTTCATCTAGACTGTGACTATAAATTAAGACTTTATAATAGTGTTAAATTTTTTGACTTGTTCCATATTCTAGCTGTAAGTATGTATAAATACCATGGAATGTTAATAAATACAATACAATACAATACAATACAATACAATACGTGTTGTTTCACAGCCCGGTACGAGCCCCCAAAATTGCAGATTTTAATAAATTTAATGTCACTAAATTGTAGGTTTAATACTCTTAATTTTATTGAAGTAGTTAAAGAAAACAAACCATCCATTTCAGGAATCAGAAATCACAACAATCAAGTTTCTTGTTAAACTGTTCTCTCCAAAGTCACTGCCTCCTACATATCCTTCCCACAAGAATGTCTTTCGTGTTGCCACTGCTATTTGATAATCATGCCTGTTATCTTCCCCATAAAATAACGCGTATTGACCACGAACGTCTCAGAGTTGGACCTATGTTTATGGAGACATCTGCATATCCTGACACTAGTAGGTCTTAACCCAGTTCCTCAAGGCACGGAAGCTTTATGTCGATAAGTACGTCACAGGAGTTGTGGCTGTGAATACAGCGGAGGGATTGTCTGAACACAACTCTCACTTGATGTGGATGTTGTCGCACTTGTGTAGCAGTTTGGAAGAGGCGCTGCTGTCGGCGGATGATGAATGAACTATGTAATCGCAGGGATTTTATACGTGAAGATCTCGATTAATATCAAGCCTTGTCACAGGTTGAACAATCGAATGCTAGTCAGAAAATGAAGTTCCAAATTGCAATAAGCCTTATTAGTATTGCTGGTTGTCGACTGAGCGAACAGCAATATGTATGCAAATGCAATTTGTTTTCCTCTAGCTGCAACTCCAAGGCATCAGATATGCTGTTTGCAGTCTCATCAGGCGTTGCGAATATATCACATTGCGAAAGTACCACTTAACGCTAACTCAGTTTTGTATGTATGCCAAGTATTGTAAAATACTTTAAATATAGTGAAACTTCCCTTAACGGACACTTCCCAATAGCGGACTCCTCTCAATAGCGGACATTTTAAAATTCCCCTGCAAAATAACATTGGCCCTTATGATAAAATTCTTCCGAATAGCGGATATTCTCAATAACGGATGCGGACACTGAAATGTATCTCCCAACAACAATTAAAACTTCCAAATAGCGGACATTCTCAATAACGGATGCGGACACTGAAATGTATCTCCCAACAACAATTAAAACTTCCAAATAGCGGACATTCTCAATAACGGATGCGGACACTGAAATGTATCTCCCAACAACAATTAAAACTTCCAAATAGCGGACATTCTCAATAACGGATGCGGACACTGAAATGTATCTCCCAACAACAATTAAAACTTCCAAATAGCGGACATTCTCAATAACGGATGCGGACACTGAAATGTATCTCCCAACAACAATTAAAACTTCCAAGTAGCGGACATTCTCAATAACGGATGCGGACACTGAAATGTATCTCCCAACAACAATTAAAACTTCCAAATAGCGGACATTCTCAATAACGGATGCGGACACTGAAATGTATCTCCAACAACAATTAAAACTTCCAAATAGCGGACAGCGTGAAAGAAAAAAAAAGAAAAAGGCGGTTGTACATTAAACGGAGTTCTTTGCAACAATCATTATCGTGCATTTGAACGTTCTTGTCCTTTACTGAAGGTAAGCAGCACAGTTGTTAGTTGTGATACTGTACGTGAGCAGTCCATACTTTCTTAGTTTGTCAAGTTGAGTGTTCGGAAGTACAGTCACATTAAAAATGTCACAAAGAAGTAAACGTTTGTCACTAAAAGAGAAAGTGGATATTGTAAAGCATAGTGAGAAGGAGAAATTAAGTGTTCGTGAGCTGGCCACAAACTTTAATGTGGGAAAAACTCAGGTTAGTGAAATTTTGAAACACAAGGATGTTATTTTAAGATCATACACTGAGAATGCAATTCTAGATTTCTTTGTGTAAGGTGAAGTGGTACAGTGACTGAAGTTTATTTCATTTACAAAACATTTACTGGTACGATTTCTCTCTGGATGAATACTGTAAACAATCCCACTGTCTACTGTACTGTAAAATATAGTGTTGAATGTGAGAAAGTTGAATGTGCTGTATACATACTAACGATTTTCTAAATAGCGGACACTTCTCAATAACGGACATTTAATTTTTCCCCGGCGTTGTCCGCTATTGGGAAGTTTCACTGTATTTAATAATTTGTTAACAAAAATTGTAAAAATTATAATGTAATGATAGATCCTTCACAACCTTTAACACTTCCTGCGGACGTCAGGGCGGAACAGCCCACGTTCAAGTACGCAAAGTTAAGGTGGAAATATATAGGGTGTCGCCAACTCCTAGGGTCAAAATTATATAGGTGGTAGAGGACTCTAAATACAGTTTTTTGACAAGGAATCGGTAGTCGGAAATGGATATTTCAGACCTATGATGTCTAGAACAGTGCTGCATTGGAGTTAAGTCGCTCGCTTGAACTCGGTCGAGTGTCGCACCCTCGAGTGAGATACGATCGGTCGTGATACGCTCGTAATAAATAGAAGCACAGTACAAGGTCATCTCACCGACATGTCATCTTGTATGGAAGGCGACAGACAAGATACACATATGTTTTGCTCACACGGTAAAAATAAGGCTTCATTTTGTGCGTTTATGACAAACGTTTAATGGAACGTACCAAAACAGTAACATGAAGTTATAAATAAAATAGTACGAAAAACTTCGATATATAGTTGTTATAGCTAATTAATAATTATTCAATACTAGATTTACCACATATATGTACAATATGATAGGTCCATACATAGTGTTCCGCCTATATACTGCGACAATGTAGAAACGTTTTACAAAATATTATTGATATAGGAGAAGATTAATAACAATATTAGTACAGAGATAACGTCACAGAAAGTGTAATAAAACGAATAATCATGCTGCACAACTGTTACAGACGCAAAGATTGATACACTAATTATTATTATTATTATTATTATTATTATTATTATTATTATTATTATTATTACTACTACTACTACTAGAAAACTTGATACAGTTGTTGCATTATCGTGATTGTGTTCTCCGTTTATAATAATTACATTTACATCCAATAACATGTATCAGATGTGGCAAAAACGAAATCACTACTGTGTGGGAAAAAAAATATTTACCTACAACATTTATATTACATTTTAAAGCAAGTTTTGTAGTTGTACTATGGAGAGGTTAGTTAAACACTGCAAAGTTTTGAAATGATAAACATCTATGATGTTACTACACAGTTCATCACTGTAACAAGAACGAATATCTAACGCTCGGCTTATACCGTTTGAGGATTTATCGCTCGTGACAATTTTACCCATCGTGCATGTGCGCTACCTATCGGATTATGCTATGAACTACTTGGCGCTCGAGCGAAAACGTCCGATGCAGACCTCTGGTCTAGAACAAGTGATAAGTTTGAAAAACATGTTTGAAAACTCCTTTAATTTTGTACACACATAAACAACTTACATCTCATAGCAACTGTTCAAAGTGGTTATCATCAGTCTTGATATATCCAAAACAACGCATGACATTTTGCTCCACTCTCCACTATCCCTGGTGTCTGTTTTACAATGAGGCAGGCAGACAAGAATCTGTTGCCAGGTGATCATGGATATGAAGTGGGCAATGCTACAACCACATTCTCTTGCAAACAATAGGATATTTAATGTTTTATTTCCAAAGCAACATACACCTCATAGCAACAACTTAGAACTCACAGCAGTCAGGTATACACTGTAAGAAATAACAGATATCACCATGGAAATGCCAGGCAATTGTTTATTATGAAAATTAAAGCAGCTTACAGAAACATCCCTCACATACACTTTCAAGATCTAGTGGCGTCCGAAATATCCATTTTCGACCACTGGTTCCTAATGTCAAAATGCTCAGTTTAGAATCCTCTATCATCTGTATAATTTTGACCCTGAAGGTTGGAGACACCCTGTATTCTCTGTCTTGTACGTCATTTCACAATTCAAATGGGAAACTTATATTTCTGCGCTGTTTAAATTGGGAGAATATTTTCCACATACATTTACCGACTCTGCAACCTAAAAAATTACTCTTTCTTACCCAAAATCACTTTCAACAACTTTAGGAATTTTGAACATTTATCTAATTAATTATTTATTTATGTATTTATTTATTTTTATGTATTATTTATTTAATTATTTATTTATTTATCTATTTATTTATTTATGTATTTATTTATTTAAGTAGCTAGCTAGTGAGTATAAATTACATTTATAAAACAAAAATGTTTCTAGCCACTACCGTAAGAGCACGGTGTGGTCTTAGTCAAAAATATAACATAAAATTTACAAGGACAGTTTACTAAATACAGTAAGTAACATCTCCGATAACTGCCCACAACATATCATTTGTTGTTCCTTTTGCTATGTTAGAGAAGAGTTCATTGCATACTGTTTAAGGTGTCATGTACACCATTGAGGGTAAAAAAATGTAGTTTTTATTTTTTTAATTCATTAAATCGACTTTCCTCTTTAGTGAAACAATTTTTAAATTTCACCAGTACTTTTTGACTTTTCTTTTGTTAAGTTTATTTATACACGCTTTAACATCTCTGGTCATATCGCATGTTTAGGATCTTTGAGTACCGGTAGGCCGTTTTTACCAGTGTTCTGTTCCTGTTTCTATTGTGCGTTGTAAATGACTTTAGATTTTGATTAATGTATATTAAGATATTGGTGAATGATATGCCCAGAGAACCCATAAACCCACAGTCTACATTTCGTGCAGTATATACCTTTAAGTGCATAAAAATATAAAAATGTGATATAAATTTCGTAATTTCAATGCAGTTCGAAAATATATCTTGCATTGTTACCCAATCTTTACCTCCATAAGCAAAGTTGTAATTTCAGTCACTTTATAATTTTTAAGATATATCTTTTCTTCGTACTTTATTTAGTCAAAAAATCATAAAACATAATTTCATGTGGTTCAAAATAACGAACTAGTGTTCATACTTCCTCTTAGAACTCTGTTGTATAACGAATGCGACAAGCTAGATCGTTCCCTCTAGGTATCGTGTGTGAGCTGTTTTTTTTCCTTCGGCTTTGCCTCTCTTATTGGCTTTCTCTTGATCTGTGTCGATCCAAAGCTGACTTTGATATTCTCTGTGTTTGGTTTCGAATATTGTAAGTCGAGCAGAAGAGATTACAGGGAGACAAGAAAGTAGATACATCGTCAACATTATTAAGACTGTATCATCCCAAAATCTCTCGGCGTAATGTAATATTCTGACGCGTACAAATGGCACCAGTTCCAGGAAGGGTAGAATACTGGCGTTCAAAAATACTTTACCTCTACAAACCGACAGTGATCGACAATTTGATCATGTAAGTGTGTATTGTTTAGTTATTACTTCTCTAAATAGATGGCGAAGATAACAGTCAGTGTCGCCAATAGTAAATAGATATACCCGCATTTTAGAATTCAAAATTTCAGTTTAGGGGAAAACAGAAGATACTGTCAATTGTGAGAATAATTTACACTTAATCTACATAATCTTTTTTTAATCATATCAGTAACAGTGTCACCTATTGAGAACTAGCGGAACTATTTCAAAGTTTGTTAATTTTTTGTATCTTTGATTTTGACTTACCCGTGGTTACAATGATCGCTTATAGACCAAAAGACTGCAGGTCAGATATTTTTGAAAACCAGTAGGCCTATACACTCTTTGGGAATGGGACTTCTTTGTACCCTCAAGCTATAGTCTATGGTTGAGTAGACAGATGATACCACATAGCTGAGTCACGATATAAGAAAGCGACCGACGCGAAGGTTCGGGGTTCACGTTCATTCGATGAAACAAGTGTTTGAAATTATTTAATAGTTTACCTATTGATATGAGAAATCTCTCATTTCGAGTGTTTAGAAAACGGGTTAGATCAGTTTTGATAGTAAATCCACTACATGATGTAGAAGAGTTTTTTAATATTCATGTTTTTTAATTTGTATTTTATGACGATGTCATATATGTTGTACAGGTTTTAGCAAAATAAATATCTATCTAATTCAGAATTAGTCTGTTGCTAGCCTTTGGAACCGGCGCGTCGTCCAAATAAAGAAAGAACATTCGTATCACTACTACTACCACTGCTTCTATCAACAATAGTATCCTACTTCTTAATTGATTAAATGGCGATCTTATTCTTGTTAATTATGTAAGCATGTGCGGCTTACAGCTGTTTCGGTGCTACTTGACACCATCCTCAGAGCCTACTAGATCTCGGCGCTATCTCAACTTCGCTGCTGTTGTTTGGGTGTGTTCGTGTGATGAAGAGTTGTGTCAAATAGTGTGTGTTCTGAAATTGATCTGTGTGTTGAGAATTTGATCAGGGTGTGTTTTAGTGTGTCTGTATATTTCATATTGTTCTAGTGTGTTGAGTTTTTGGTTTTTGGATTGTATGTGTAGGATTTCCATATCTGTATTTATGTTATTGTATGTGTGGTTGGCATTAGTTATGTGTTCGGCATATGTAGATGTATTGTGTCCTCTGATTATTGCTTTAATGTGTTCTTTGTATCGAGTTTGGAATGATTTGCCTGTCTGTCCAATGTAGAAACTGTCGCAACTATTGCATGTGAGTTTGTATACGCCTGTGTGGTTGTATTCATTTGTTTGTGTGTTGAGATGTCTTTGTAGTGTGTTTTCTGTTCTGTATGCTATGTTGTAGCTATTTCTGCTTTCTGAATGAGGATGCGATCTTGTGTGTGTTTTTGTTTTGCGTATGTTAGTGTGATGTATTTCTTGTGTTTGTGTTGTGTTTTATGTGTTTTTGTGTTTGTCTTGTCTTCCTTATGATGTTGTCTATTATGTTTGGATTGTAACCATTTTCTTGTGCTATGTATTTGATTGTGTTCACTTCTTCATTGTAGTGTTGTTGGCTCATGGGTATGTTGAGTAATCTGTGTACCATTGTCCTGAATGCAGCATGTTTGTGTTGTGTGGGGTGATTAGATGTGTTGTGTATGTGTGTGGTGGTGGTGGTGGTTGATTTTCTGTATAAAATTTGAAGGTATATAATTAACACGAGTAAGATCGCCTTTTAATCAATTATTTATATTCAAGTGTTAAAAGTAGTGTGCGAAAGATACAACATGGATCCTACTTCTTAACATAAGGGTTGTGTGTCACATTATTTGTTCTAATTCATCTGAAATTATTAATAATGAACATTCCATGATTACTTTACCTTTTATAGAGATGTGTTTTGCATGACAAAGGTATTGTCATTACTTGAAATAAAGAAATCTAACAGTGGTCACGGAAAAATATTCGACTTCTGACGTCTGTAGTAAAGCACGTGGAAGGTACAAGGCCAGAGCGCGACGTTGCAACTAATAGCATTCCCCTTTCTTCATCCCGATGGCAGACAGTCACGTGGACGGATAGGCAGACAAGCGTTGAAGGAAAGTTAGGAAATATATCCATGTGGTAACATGAAGACATGTTATTCTTGCCTATTCCAGTCAACTGGACTAGTTGCTTCCCAACAATGAGAAACTAAACGAAGCAGACGATCCTTGCGGCCTTCACCGATATGAAGCTGAGGATCGAACGAGTAAGAAGTTCCGAAATATGGGCTAAGTTGTCTCACGACAAGCTGAAAATCCAAAATCTCTGCAACAATGTGAGACAGAAGATCCTGTAAATGAAATTCGGGTCATTGTGATATTAGTATCTGTGGCTCAGATGTGATATTATCATCGGGAAGAGTAAATATACGAGCTTTTACGGCGGCCAGCACACAGGCTGGGGCATCGAGACGTGTTTACTATGGGATAACAGTTAAACCTGTAATCACACACAAATCCTCGGTTTATTTGTTCTTTCGTGAATCTGTAAAATACACATCTGGGACGAGCGGCACTTGTTTGCCTTGTAACCTTGCACATTGACACTTTCTATAAACCTGCAGTGGCGCTTGTTCTTCGGCGGTGCAAGATAGGACAGAGCGCGTACCGTTCTGTAAACTCTGCTTGCATTGGCTTCACCTAAGCTTATAATTTAATAGAGATGCGAGCCGTATGATATGCACCACAGTCTACTATATACAGTCACGAAGCTTGAGTTTTGAAGGTGCTAGAAACAATAGACTGTGACGGTTCTATCACAATCTACTATATACAGTCGCGAAGCTCATTATGTAGTAAAAATGCAAACATGGGTAGTTGCCCACCACTAGGATCGCTATTATCGCCTCATCATCGCAGATCTCTCTCCTAGCAGACGACAAAATATGTTACACTTTCGTTGTCGTGTTCTTTTGGAAAAATTAACACCTTCCTTCCATTATTGAAATACACTCAGGGACAAAAAAACCCGGACACTTTAATATTTGCTGGTATTTTGCAAAACATTATCTTCTCATACAATATTATGGTAGCCATCTGTTGTTATGGAGACGTGTATACATTGTTGATTGTTTTTTGTTTTATAAACAAGCCATTACAACCAAATATTCCAATTTTGCTTTCGGAGTCTCAGCTATAACAATTTTGTCTCAACCATTTTGTGCTTCATTATCGTTATCATTCGTTATTTCTTTATTTTTACATTTTCTGAGTTTAAGTGGGGTTGTAACATTTGTCTTAAAACAAGATGCGACCTGAAGATGTGGCTCGAGCTGTAGCCCTTTACGATGATGGACGCAGTGTACGTTACATTGCAAATGTTATGAATATGGCTAGAAGCACAACCCATGATGTCATAAAACGGTATAGAGAGACCCTAGAATATACCAGAAGACAAGGTTCGGGTTGTCCAAGAGCTACAAATCCAAATGAAGACAGGTATATGGTGTTGAGAGTTCTTAGGGAGCGCAACCTGCCAGCTACTAGTGTAGCCCAGCAATTTGTTAACATGCATGGACGCCCAATTTCGGCCAAAACAGTTAGAAGGAGGTTGAAAGCAAGTGGACTGATATCAAGTAGACCTGCAACTGGTCCCAGACTTCTCAGGATGCATCGAGTTGAACGACTGCGTTTTGCAAATGATCACAGGGATTGGAGAAATGGACAGTGGAGCTGTGTTTTGTTCACCGATGAGTCCCGTTTCAATCTGTGCTCACCTTATGGACGTGAAAGAGTTTGGAGAAGTAGGGGAGAACGATTTTCACAGTTTTGCATTTCCGAAAATGTGCCGTATGGAGGTGGTGGAGTGATGGTTTGGGCAGGAGTGTGTACGGATGCTCGTACAGAGTTGGTTTTTGTTGAAAATGGAAGACTAACAGCTGATAGGTATATAAATGAATGTTTGGCTGATCATGTTGTGCCATTTGGCCAATTTGTAGGCGATAATTTTGTTTTAATGCATGATAATGCACGGCCGCATATTGCCCATGCGGTCGGAGATTATCTCCAAGAAGTGGGAATCCATGTTCTTCCTTGGCCAGCAAGGAGTCCAGACATGAACCCAATTGAACACGTGTGGGACATGCTGGGACGGCGTGTTAAGAATAGACGACCGAGACCAGAATCGTTACAAGAGTTGAGGCGAGCACTTGGCAAAGAATGGGAACTTATTCCTCAAGAAGACATTGCTAACCAATTTGAGAGCATGCCAAGTCGTATGGATGCAATTCTTCAAGCCAGAGGGGGTAATACCCGTTACTAAAAAGAGTTTTTAATGTTTAAGGCACCATAAAATGAAAAAAACAGTTAGGCCAAACGATGCCATAGTTATACGCCCTTTGTAATTTTTTGTAAATTTTCTCATCAGAGATTTTTTTTTCAAATGTTGTCGTATAAGGTGCTAAATGAAACATTATTTTGTTTAAATGGGTTTTGTTTCATTTTGAAATAATTAGCAACAAAATACAAGCAAATATAGAAGTGTCCGGTTTTTTTTGTCCCTGAGTGTATTAAATGCATAAAGTTAATTTATTATTTTAATGAAGTAAATTAAATTCCACCATAAACTCGAAGATACCTGCAAGAAATAAGTAATATAATTTTTGTTTGTGCAAAACGAACTGAAATTTACTATAATAGCTTCACTCATTCAAGATTATAGCGATAATTAACTATGAAACCAATAAATATTAATTTGCATTTCCCTTTACAACAATAATAATGGAAATATGAATTAATGGAGTAACTTACGTGTACCGGTACTTGTAGTGTAGGCTTACGTAGTTAACAAAGTGGGATGAGGTTAAGCAATAATAATCCCACCAGAATTGAAAATAAAACGTGATCAAAAAATTTCATTAAAACAAACTTAATTTTTCTACGTCTTTAGTAAAATAACACATAAAAATAATAACAAAATTAATAGCTACAATTAAAAATATATCCTCTGAAAAAAAGTAGACCTAACCTTTACTTCTCTGGAAATTTAGCAACCTAAGTGACAGAACTTTAACCGGTATCTAATGTCCTTTCGGTTAGACTGAAACATTTCATTGTGAAATTTAAGGATATAATGCATTCTAACAGTCACAAAGAACTTCAAAATTAAGAGTTTTGTTTCTGCACAGCATTCTTGTGGAAACCCAGGAACCTTTCTGAATCTTTCGGAAATCGGAAAAAGGATAACTCTGGCCTCTTTCTCTTACTGTTGCTACAATTTATAGCACTACAAACGTCTCCTCCTTGTCCCATATTATTATTCCAATTATTATATTTTAGCCATTAACATTTTCATTATAATCAATAACGAACATTTCACAAGCATCAATGTGAAATACGCAACGAGCTATCACTCGATAGAAATACGACACAGTTCAAAGTCGACCATGGACAGTCTATTGTTTCTAGTTGCTAACCGCTTGGGGCGCTTTATCACGAGATTTGCAAAAAAACACCTCAAGCTTCGCGACTGTATATAGTAGACTGTGGTTCTATTTTGCATTGCCTGTAATGAGGCGATATTAGCGATCCTAGTGGTGAGCAACTACCTAATGTTTGCATATTTACTACGTAGTGAGCTTCGCGACTGTATATACTACACTGTGATATGCACCAGGAAAGTCGGGGAGAAGCTGAGTCGACGTAAATTCTGACTAAGCCGGGAGAACTATGAAATAATTATTTAAAGCAGTGTTGCCAACTACGATTAATTTTTAATTGATTATTTAACTACTCAGTGATTGAAACTGTTTCTAGATGCAGGTAATGTGTTGTATTAGAAAGGAGCAGGACGACCTTATATTTCAACAAAAACTTTTGACAATATTGAACAAGCATTTACGTTTGTGACTCAGGCAGGATAGCTTAGCAACAGCTGAACTATTGCTTGCGATTAGTGCATCTTTCTTATTCCGCCTGAGCAGCGACATAGATAAAGTAATTATAAAACATAGGTCACGGACATAGACTTATCTGAAACCAATTAGATAACTGTAAAGAAAGTATTTAGATAAAACATGTAGAAAACAATATAATTATTCTATTTAATATAAACCGAACTCCCGTATAAATAAAACTCATTACCGGTACCAACAAACGAAGATAATGTTAGACCTATACTTAAATTGAAATTAACTGAAGCATTGTGTTTAGTAAGAAATAAAAATGGATGTTTTGTAGATTAACTTGATAACGAAATAGAGTAAAGTGAGAATGAAATTAATTAAAATGAAGTACCCGTATCACAAATTAACAAGATAACTAATTGAAAATATACAGTACGTTAAATATAATAATATATTAATACTAATTTAAATTACAATTTTTAAATATCTCCTATTTAATTTGGATTTATACGGTATAATTATTAAATATGGTACCGGTACTTCAATATAAATGACACTCGGGAGGAAATTAAAAGCAGAATAAATATGGGAAATGCGTGTTATTATTCGGTTGAGAAGCTCTTATCATCCAGTCTGCTGTCCAAAAATCTAAAAGTTAGAATTTATAACACAATTATATTACCGGTTCTTCTGTATGGTTGTGAAACTTGGACTCTCACTCTGAGAGAGGAACATAGGTTAAGGGTGTTTGAGAATAAGGTGCTTAGGAAAATATTTGGGGCTAAGCGGGATGAAGTTACAGGAGAATGGAGAAAGTTACACAACGCAGAGCTGCACGCATTGTATTCTTCACCTGACATATTTAGGAACATTAAATCCAGACGTTTGAGATGGGCAGGACATGTAGCACGTATGGGCGAATCCAGAAATGCATATAGAGTGTTAGGTGGGAGAACGGAGGGAAAAAGACCTTTAGGGAAGCCGAGACGTAGATGGGAGGATAATATTAAAATGGATTTGAGGGAGGTGGGGTATGATGATAGAGACTGAATTAATCTTGCACAGGATAGGGACCGATGGCGGGCTTATGTGAGGGCGGCAATGAACCTTCGGGTTCCTTAAAAGCCATTTGTAAGTAAGTAAGTACCGGTACTTCAAAATCATATTACAAATTTTAGCCCATAACTAAGGGTATTATGTTTGTGTCCATGGTTGGTTGATTGATTGATTTATTTATTTGTTTGTTTATTTATTTATTTACTTATTTATTTATTTATTTGTTTGTTTGTTTATTTATTTATTTATTTACTTATTTACTTACTTATTTATTTACTTATTTATTTATTTATTTATTTATGTATCTATCTATCTATCTATCTATCTATCTGTCTGTCTGTCTGTCTGTCTGTCTGTCTGTCTGTCTGTCTGTCTGTCTGTCTGTCTGTCTATCTATCTATCTATCTATCTATCTATCTATCTATCTATCTATCTATCTATCTATCTATCTATCTATCTATCTATCTATCTATCTATCTATCTATCTATCTATCTGTCTATTTATTTATTTATTTGTTTATTTATTTGTTTGTTTATTTATTTTTTGTTTGTTTGTTTATTTATTTATTTACTTATTTACTTACTTATTTATTTACTTATTTATTTATTTATTTATTTATTTATTTATTTATTTATTTACTTATTTATTTCACGGGGCTGGATCCGGGATGGATTGTTGCACTTGGGCCGTTTAGATCCATTATACACAGTGAGGGAAGTGGGGAAAAAAACCAGAGGCGGTATGCTACCCCAAGATTTTCCTCTGACATACCTCGATTTAAAAAAAGCATACCCCCTCTGTTACAACATATACATAAATGATGTATACAATAAATTGTTTCGTGCAGTCAGTAACGTGAATTTCTTAATTAAATAATTTCAATTTACTTCAGCTATTTACCAGATCATTTTACAGTGTCCTTTGAGATTTATAATTTAAAATAATATTAAAACTTCAAAATGCCTTACTTAATCATTAATAAAAAGTGCAACAAAAATGACACAGTCACTAAATTGGCAACAATGGCCGCCATAAGCTATAGACCACAGCTTTCTATACTTGAAATACTACGGTACCGTTGTAAACATTCCAGGGGTTAAGCTTATCAAATAAGCGTGTCTAAATACACACTGAATTCAGTTCCAGAAGGCTGTGGTTTAGATTTACGAAGCAAACAGACAGTACTCTTTGCTGTGAAGAAATGTATAAACAAATTTTTACGATCACATTTTTTCAGTTACGGTATGTCATTTTTCACTAACGGTATGTTTTCTGGCCACAGAAACCAGAGACGGTATTCCATACCGTCGCATATCGTCTCACTTCCTTCACTAAATTTGCACACCCTATACTGTATGCGATAATTATTGTCGAAGTCGGACGGATGACCCGGGTGGCATTCGTAAATCCGACGCTGACAGGCGGGCTATCCTTCCTGAGTCCTGCAGGTAATATCTCAACGACTACTGACGAACTCGAACCCAGAGCCCGGAGCCCAAGCCTTTAGAACCCACATCGGCATCGCAAACCCACAGAAATCATCCCAGCCTATCTTTACTGTTATGGATGATAGATTAAATGAGGGGAAGTAGAGAGTGTTGGTGGAAGGAAAGAGGGAAACGGGAGTGCTCAGAAAAAGCCCTTGCAACATCTGTTTTTTTCCACTACAAGTTCCACCCAGACCTAGTCAGGGATCGAGCCCGGAACCGCCTGGATAGGTCAACGCCACAGACGTGGCTTGTGTCCTTTGGTTTTATCTTGGAGAATATGTTCAGTGCAGAATATTATGATAATAAATTATTTAAATAATTTTAGTTTTGGCCTTTATATGTGCAGAAATTTGATCCGAACAAATGTAACTTTTCTTTCTGAAAAGGAATTTTACACTGTTACATTCGTTCGGATCAAATTTCTTTGCACATTTAGAGAACAAAATTAAATTTCCTTTAATCATTTATTATCATAATACATTGCTCTCTTTAATTGACTGAGAATATTTGGAATTAAATCAATGGTTTTCCCAAAACACTTTATGAAATGTTTATATAAAACAATTTTTATAATAATAATAATAATAATAATAATAATAATAATAATAATAATAATAATAATGGCTTTATTTAACCTGGCAGAGTTAAGGCCGTAAGGCCTTCTCTTACACTCAACCAGGATTCAAACTTGCTTACACAGTTGAACATAAAACTGGATCGGAATTAAGTAATTACATACTGATACAATTTAGGCACATAATGAGATCAAAAGAGGTAGTTACATAAAATTTACCTCATAAAATAAAAATAAACATAGTGGAATACATATTAATGTTGTTAGAATCAAATACGAATCACATAAAAACAGAAGCCGATAATTCAATAAAAAAATGTGCACAGTAAAAATAAAAATACACACATTAGTATACATATTAGTATTAGATTAGAATTAAGTAGGATTTACATAATTAAACCAGAAACCGACAATTGAATAAAATGTACACAAAAATAGATTAATAATAAAAAAAACAACACAGTGGGATACATATTGGCGTTAAGTGATAAATAAACACGATTTACATGGTTACACAATAAACATAAGAAACAAAAAAAAAATAAAAAATACAGTGCAACACATTCCATTAAATATTTGCAACGCGTTAGGTCTGGCAACTCATAAGATATTTTTCTAATTTACATTTAAAGGAAATTAAAGTTCGGCAGCCCTTGACTTCATGCGGCAGAGAATTCCAGTGACGAGAAGTAGCAACAGTGAAAGATGAAGAATGAAGAGATGATGTGTGCAGTGGTATTTCTAGCGTGTTATCATATTGTGACCGAGTATTTAAGTTATGATACCGAATCGGACAGATAAGTAAGAGGGAGTAGAGGTGTGCAAAATTCGGTATAGGAGAGAAAGGGAATGTAAGTTATGTCGAAAAGGAAGCAAAAATGAGCAAAATTGTATTAAACGGTTTTATTTAAAATATCTCAAAGAATAACCCCCTGAAATTAATAACATTACTTACGGTTTAACTTTCAGATTTCCAGCATAATATTATTTTGTATTATATAAGTTACGAAGTAATAGTAATATACGTTACAAGAGCGGTATGTTGACGTTTTAATGGTCGTGTATCGTACATTATTTTGTGCGAAGATCGTTTATTACATACCTGAAAGACGAATTTCTAATTAGTTGCAATGAAATCTCCATGTTGGTTTCTGTTTAATGACGGCAACTTCGTAAAACCAAAATATCTTTCTTCAACATTGTTGCTATAACATGTTTTCTGTGTTTGCTATACTCCAGCAGGCCGTGATATACGTCTGTCTTTTTTCCCCCAGTCTATAAATGCGAACTTAAAACAAACGGTAAGGTTATGTAATGATTTATTTTTCATTTTAATATTTTAACAATATTATTTATATAACATATTGCAGTAATAACATCGGCATCTGGAATCTTGTTGATTTTTTCACGGCTTCCTTAATGTTACTTGCAGTACAAATGCAGTAACTTTTGTGGTGTTGTAGAGCTTACTTAATTTTTGCAAATATTTAAAAATAATAATTAACAGTGCAATTTAGGTGAAATTGCAGTGGTAAGTTTCCAATTTATAATTATTACTATGTTAAACGTCTCTAAAAATAATATGTTAAAAGCCTAACGCAGTAAAATGAATATGACGCTTAAGCGGTAAGAAGAGGGAAATTGTTATGTGTGTTAGTTTGGGAATACTGAATGTGGTATTTCACACTTACCGCGTATTGGTTGTGTGCGGAAAACAAGCTAATACGCACGATCTCGCACAAACTTTATTGTTATACTGTACGTGGAATACGTCACTCAATCGGGTGTATACAACAACACTTGATACTTTACTATACGAAAGTGAAATTACAGGAAAGGTTGAATGTGTAATCGTGATTTTATTCTTTGTTGATAGAGATTGAACTTTACTGTGAGAAAACTCGTTTATGACGTTATTAAAACAATGCTACTCTGCAGACAACGTCAGAGAGAAGGCAGAAAATAATCATTAGCAACTGTGGGCGTAAGTCACACCCGAAAGCCTTAGACATTCAAACCCTTTCAGCAGCCACTGACGTCAGTACTTTGTAGCGCATCATATGAACTTGTGGTTAATGCCAGGCAGGGCTAATGTGACATTATTGATTTACTTGAAAGTTTCAAATGTCTCGATCAGCTTTCTGACTAATCGTTTAATCAGTGAATATGTGAACACAAGAAACTGGCTGCGACCAATGAACCATGCATGGAATTTTGCGAATCTTGGGAGAGAGAGAAAAAAAAAAAAAAAAAGGAGCCGGATACGTCAGTATGGTGTGTCATTGAATAAAAATTAGCGACTCTCTTTTAAACCAGGAGGAAGAAAACTGACACTAACTGCCACTTTTTCATCAATATTAAACATATTCGTATTTATTCTGAACGAAAAAAGTAAATATTGATGACTTCATGAAAATGAATGGATGTACTACCCGTTTTTTTAAATAAAAATTGAACAAGGCTCGTTTTTTTTTTTACCTAGAGTCATGCAGTGGTTTGTAATTTCACTTATTCTCGCCAAGCAGACAACTTCTACTTGTTCACCTTGCTGGTTGCAGTTTATTGGGCCTTCGAACTGGCCGTGTTACTCGTATAAGCGAACAGCCCCTTTTTTCACTCCCTCAGGTTCAAATGCATGCAGAGTAACGAAATATGTTTAAGAGAACTTCATTAACATACAGTTATAAATTATAGGCCTACTATTTTCAAGTTATGCCTTTTTGTTTCTTGTGGTAGTTTGAATGCACTTTTTTGTTTATTTATTTTTATGATTTTAACTTTATTACTTACTCTCATATTTTATGATTAAGAATGTAAGAACATGGTGGTGTAGTGGTTAGTATTTCCACTTTTCATTCAGGAAGTTCTGGGTTCGATGCCAGAAGTCAGGTATCCTGACTTGGATTTTCGTGGTTTTTCGAGTTACTCCAGGCAATGCTGGGATAATCATTTATCATCCAGTCTGCTGCCAAAAAATCTTAAAGTTAGAATTTATAAAACAGTTATATTACCGGTTGTTTTTTATGGTTGTGAAACTTGGACTCTCACTTTGAGAGAGGAACATAGGTTAAGGGTGTTTGAGAATAAGGTGCTTAGAAAAATATTTGAGGCTAAGAGGGATGAAGTTACAGAAGAATGGAAAAGTTACACAACGCAGAACTGCACGCATTGTACTCCTCACCTGACATAATTAGGAACATAAAATTCAAACGTTTGAGATGGGCAGGGCATGTAGCACTTATGGGCGAATCCAGAAATGCATATAGAGTGTTAGTTGGGAGGCCGGAAGGAAAAAGACCTTTAGGGAGACCGAGACGTAGATGGGAAGATAATATTAAAATGGATTTGAGAGAGTGGGATATGATGATAGAGACTGGATTAATCTTGCTCAGGATAGGGACCAATGGCGGGCTTATGTGAGGGCGGCAATGAACCTTCGGGTTCCTTAAAAGTCAGTAAGCAAGTAAGTAATGCTGGGATAATACCAATTTACAAGAGCCACAACCGGCCTCCTCAATCCTCATTATGCCTTCATCATCGCTTCTCGTCTATCATCCTGCCATTTCTCCGCAACAGGCCTGCCACCTATTCGACGGAGAAGGGCATTTCTGCAAAGCTATGCCTCGTGGGTACGTCGGTAAACACTGGCGAGTTATAAAACGTCTGGAAAGAAAAAGAATATGACACTGAAAAAAGACTGCGAAATAAACGAAATGGTAATGGAGCCTCATACAGTACATTGCCAGTAGTGAAAACAGATACTGACGAAAGTGAAGTTAGCTGTGTTTTGTAACGCTGCCCCTAAGGTGTATGTAGCCACTCCATCGTCCGAGTGCGGCACTGCAGTCTGCTGCAACTTGTCGGCATACACGCAAATTGCATTAAAGCGAGCGCCGCTAATTGAAATCGTGGTGAGACACCGGCAGAGTTCTTCAACGAGCCGAGATCGTTGCCCAGCAAGTTTACTGCGGGCGCGCGCATGGTGTTTATGGGAGATTTGCAGCAGTTTCAACCACGGCTACGCCTGCTCTACTACACGGATTTCCACAAAACTTGGAACATTACAACAAAAGTGTACCAAACTAAAATCGAAGAACGAAAAATGTATGCTCATATTTGTGTCTTGTGTATTTCCATTTCTGTTGCTTTGTAGTCAGTTTTATTAACATTTCATTTGACGTAACTTACTCACTTATTAGGAGTCTTGCAACACGTTACAACACATAAAGACTATAAAATAATAAAACGGTCCGATATTAAAAGCAAAACAATTTAATTTATTGGTCTGACCCAATATTTTGGGTTTGCCCTGCGACACAGAATAGCTCACAATAAAATTTAAAATGAAAAATTATATAAACAGGTTTCAGACAAAAGTGATTAAGACATAATGAAAAATAGAACCAAATATAATTTAAATTGAATGTACACCATAAAGATGCCGACGAAATATCGCTTCAGAAAATTATATTATGGTGGTGACGATGGCATCTTGAAGATCTCTCTTCAGCTTGTATTTTTCCCTCCACTTTACAAAGGCTTTCGGGATGGTGCCTCTCGCTCCGAAGAAGAGACCGGTAACTGTGATTTTTTCTATGTTGTATTTTCCGATAGGTACTGAATCGTGGGCTCGTAGATTTTCTTTTTCTCTTCGTTCACTTCAGATGGTTGAGTGGCTGAGATTTCAAATCTGATCATAGGATCAATTATTTCGGCTGTCTGTTTATTTCTATTTATAGCTATGATATCGATTCTACGATTGCTTCCACCACTTTGAGAGAGGAACATAGGTTAAGGGTGTTTGAGAATAAGGTGCTTAGGAAAATATTTGAGGCTAAAAGGGATGAAGTTACAGGAGAATGGAGAAAGTTACACAACACAGAACTGCACGGATTGTATTCTTCACCTGACATAATTAGGAACATTAAATCCAGACGTTTGAGATGGGCAGAGCATGTAGCACGTATGGGCGAATCCAGGAATGCATATAGAGTGTTAGTTGGGAAGCCGGAGGGAAAAAGACCTTTAGGGAGGCCGAGACGTAGATGGAAGATAATATTAAAATGGATTTGAGGAAGGTGGGATATGATGATAGAGAATGGATTAATCTTACTCAGGATAGGGACCAATGGCGGGCTTATGTGAGGACGGCAATGAACCTCCGGGTTCCTTAAAAGGCAGTAAGTAAGTTAGCTTTTAATCATATGACCAAAGCTCGAACTTGGGGACTTCTGTCGTGTGCATGAGTAAGGTTACAGGTACAACGTACACAAAGCTCACGCTGCAAGTGCTCAGGGACAGTCGTGTGTACTAAGAAAGTGGTCTCATCGAATGACAGGAAGACGGACGAGGAAACTGTGTCGTGTCGAAGACAAATGACTTTCAGAGAATTACAGATAAACGGTCTGTTTGAGGAATTAGAAAATACGTGTTATTCGAATGGGTGTTATGGAAGTTTGAAAATACATTTCTTAAATTTTAGGTACAGAATTTCGTGGAGGAATTCTGAGGAGATACATTATTTTCTTCTAATGCAGAGTTTATATTTTGTAAATTGCGCCACACATAAACTAGAGCTGGAAACGGACATTCATTGAAAGACATTGCAGTCCTTTAAATTGATGGAAAATTTGTCCATAGCCATGGATCAAGTCGTAGAGGGACCTTCCCTAGTAGTGATACACTAATTGAAAACTGTTTGCGAGAAAAATTTAGGATATACTTATCTTTCTCAAATACGAGATCTGCTGAAAATCGAACAGGAAACAGTGACAGTGAAAATATTCAGTATTTTATTTAGGCCCAAGACTTTATAATAAAATTTCAAACCATTTTCCAAATTTGAAATTTAAAAAAATTGAAACTTTTAAAAAAGAAATTTGTAAAATTATCCATGATATATAATAGTAACAAATGTACTTTTTTTTACCTTTTATTTCCGTCGACTATATTCATGTTTTTATTGAATATCACTGGCTTCTGTCGGATTGTCAATTTATATTAAATGTGTATTTTTCTCTCGTTTTCTCTTTCTTCTTTATTCTTGCTCTTGTGTTGTATTTATTGGTTTGAATTAAGTTACTTACTGTATTTAGTAAACTGTCCTTTTAAATTTTATGTTATATTATTGACTAAGACCACACCGTACACGAGTCTGGCTCTTACGGTAGTGGCTAGAAACATTTTTATTTTATAAATGCAATTTGTACTCACTAGGTAGCTAGTTAAAATAAATAAAATTAAAAAATTAAAGTTTGCTCCCATCATTTCATGTGACGTGGAAATAAGTTTCCTTCGTTTCAAATCATGTTTAACTAACAGACGAAGAATTTATGGGTTCGAAAATCTTCGAATGCATGTAGTCATACACTGTAATGAAATGTACAGAGCAGAACTGTATATTTGATATATTTTGTATGTTTATTTATATATATATCTATAAAATTACGTGTTTCAACCTACCATAATATTATCATTATGTTGTTCCAGCCAGGAACCACTTTTATAGCAGACCTGACAGTACCTCTGTGCTGGAAGCGGGAGTTTGTTGACATTGAAGTCCGGTCGCTTAGCCACGTTCAAAGACACAAGTCCCCAAGTTCCGAGCTTTGCATATGACATTTGTTTTCGTTTTGTTCTTACATATAAGATTTGTACCCCTTTGAAATCTCTTTTTGTTTTACACTTGATTCGTCATGTAAAAGATCTGCTTAGCAATAGAGTTATCCTCACTCCTGGAACATCTAAGTCTAAATATCGATGACTCAAACGCTCTTGAGCGACGAGGGGTAATATTTCTGACGCAGATTTCTTGTTAAGAAATATACCTGCCTTGATCTCATCTATTACCTTACAAACCTTATTCGCCGTATTTTTCTGCGCTATATTTGAACGACATTCACAGGAAAGCAATATAGATCCTTATTAAATCTCCTAGGGTATAACAGAGCGGCATAGAGATATTGATATTAAATTTCACGGAATCCAGTATCGTGTGTATGGATTACATGGAGGTCAAGGCTAAACTCAAAGGACCATAGAGCCACAGATGATGATGATGATGATGATGATGGTGATGATGATGATGATGATGATGATGATGATGATGATGTGTGGAATGCAGCTGGAGGTTCAGTAGCACTTATGCCACTCATGTGGATCCAATGTGCTGGCTCCAAAGTTTTACATGGGCGGGAAACTTCTTTGAAGTCATGTCGTTCAATTAAAGGATTCTTTTGGGCAGTGAATCTACGACAGGAGTTCCGGAGCCCTATTTGGCTTCAGAAAAAAAAACCGCGCTACATATTTTCTGCTCGTCTTTCAAAATCTATCGCGGTTGAACCTGCAGACCTTGTTTCCAGCTACAAACATGATAACTGCTAGATCACAACGGATGACAAGCCCAGGGGCCGAAGAGATCCAGGACTTCCAAGACAGGGGCCGAAACAGATCGTAAGACCTAATCCATGTACGGAAGAAGAAGGATTTTTCGGAATTGAATAACAAAACCACATTAAAGACCACTTCCCCAGAAGACAAGCAAGTATATTTTGTGTAATTGTTCAATATTACGTGGAAGTGGCGGAAGAAATATGCATAGATTAAAATAATAACAAGGAAAGGAAAATTTCTAGTGTAAATGCTAGAATTCATGGCCTAAACTGGTTAGTTTTATTGTGGCGTATAGATTATCGAATTCTAAAATCTGTATATTCCTAGACAATGTCAGGGTAGTATTTTAATTTGTCCAGAAAAAAATGAAGATCTCGCGTGATATTTAATAAGATTATTTTGTGAATGAATGAATGAATAAATAAATAAATAAATAAATAAATAAATAAATAAATAAATAATTACATAATTAAATAAATAAGTAAATAAATAAGTAAATAAATAAATAAGTAAATAAATAAATAAGTAAATAAATAAATAAATAAGTAAATAAATAAATAAGTAAATAAATAAATAAATAAGTAAATAAATAAATAAGTAAATAAATAAATAAATAAGTAAATAAGTAAAGAAATAAGTAAATAAATAAGTAAATAAGTAAATAAATAAGTAAATAAGTAAAAAAATAAATAAATAAGTAAATAAATAAATAAGTAAAAAATAAATAAATAAATAAATAAATAAATAAGTAAATAAGTAACTAAGTAAAGAAATAAGTAAATAAATAAGTAAATAAGTAAATAAATAAATAAGTAAATAAGTAAATAAATAAATAAGTAAATAAATAAATAAACAAGTAAATAAATAAGTAAATAAGTAAATAAATAAATAAGTAAATAAGTAAAGAAATAAGTAAATAAGGCAAATAAGTAAATAAATAAGTAAATAAGTAAAAAAATAAGTAAATAAATAAGTAAAAAATAAATAAATAAGTAAATAAATAAGTAAAAAATAAATAAATAAGTAAATAAATAAGTAAATAAATAAATAAGTAATTAAGTAAATAAGTAAATAAATAACTAAGTAAATAAATAAATAACTAAATAAATAAGTAAATAAGTAAATAAATTATTAAATAAATAAATAAAATAATGCGTTATATACTTACGTCATATAATGTTTTATTCGCGCTTGTAAAGAAGGAATACATACATACAAACACATACATACATATGTACATAAACCCAGCATTATCCAGTCTTTCCTATTTTCTGCCTTCCTCTTAGTCTCCGCATATGATCCATATATCTTAATGTCGTCTATCATCTGATATCTTCTTCTGCCCCAAACTCTTCTCCCGTTCACCATTCCTTCCAGTGCATCCTTCAGTAGGCAGTTTCTTCTCAGCCAGTGACCCAACTAATTCCTTTTTCTCTTTCTGTTCAGTTTCAGCATCATTCTTTCTTCACCCACCCTTTGCAATACAGCTTCGTTTCTTATTCTGTCTGTTCATTTCACACGCTCCATTCTTCTCCATTTCAAAGAAAGACTGAAGATATATTTTTACAAATGTGACTAACTAGCTACATACCAATGAGAATTACAAGGGAATTATGAAAATATTAATTTCTTTATAAACACAGTGAAATTTTAAAATATGGAAATTTAATTAAATATACAATTATGAAAGTGACATTCCGAAAATATAAATTTATTGGTTACAGTTAATGGCGAGAAAATTGATATTGATTGATTATTTGTTAGTTGATTAGTAATTAAGTTGTGGTGTTTCTCACTGATTCGAAGAAAAATTATTGCAGGTTATTAGACAATATTAAATTGGCAATATTATGGCAATATATGACTCTCATTGGTTGAAATTCAACGGATTCTTACACTCCATCGGTGATATGATGTCTGAGATAAGTAGTCGCCGGAAAGGTATTAATTGTTATGTTTCTGATAGATTATTACATTATTGTTCGCAATAAACCTTTGTGTATTTTTTTCTGTCATAATCAGCAAACTCTGGATTCACGTAGTCAACGGAGCACTGGAATTGAATGTGACGTCACACGCCTGCCCCCTGTAGGGCATCAGCAGGGCTAGCAGCTGCGTCCCTATTTTTCGTTCTCTGCTGCTATTGATGTTTGATTTCATTACGCAGGCGGGCCTCTTCTCAAGTGTCTTTCGACGTCTATAAATTAATTATACCCTACACCATGCCGCTGCCGTGTTCTTTTTACTGGAATTTGTATTAATGTTATTCGATGCTGCGTGGTTTGCACTTAAAGTTCATAAAAGTATTTGCTGCTCGAGCGTGGCTTGCAGGAACTCATATTGGCTGCTACTTGAGCTAGACCTGGCGAAAATGATGTGCACACAGTGGAGTGGAAGCCGCATGCAAGCAGTTCGACATACATACGTCACCGCTCAGATAGACAAGCGAGGAATGTCGAGCATTGCGACCGGAATGAAGGAGCAATACAAGGGAAGCGAAGCAGGTAATAGAGGGAAAATGAAGTAGGATGGGCAAGGGCGACGTTAAATAGAAGGAACTGGGTAGGGAATTACAGAATGCAGGCGGAAAGAGGGAAAGTCAAGAAAGGTAAACGAATACAGGTGAATTGGTGATGCTGTAGGTAGAGGTGGATAAACCAGGGAAATAGAAAAAATAAAGAAAAAGAGAAAAAGAAGAATAACAATGGAAAAGTAAAGGAAAGAAAAGCGAGAGATAATTAAAACTCAAACTAAACTCAAACTTTTTTTTTTGTATTTATATGTGCTGTCTGGCAGGATGGAAGAGAAGGCCTTATGGCCTTAATCCTGTCAGATTAAATAAATAGATAAATAGATAGATAGATAGATAGATAGATAGATAGATAGATAGATAGATAGATAGATAGATAGATAGATAGATAGATAGATGGATGGATGGATGGATGGATGGATGGATGGATGGATGGATGGATGGATGGATGGATGGATGGATCGATAGATAGATGGATTTATGGATGGATGGATGGATGGATGGATGGATGGATGGATGGATAGATAGATAGATAGATAGATAGATAGATAGATAGATAGATAGATAGATAGATAGATAGATAGATAGATAGATAGATAGATAGATAGATAGATAGATAGATAGATAGATAGATAGATAGATAGATAGATAGGATGGATAGATAGATATGGATGGATGGATATATGGATGGATGGATACATAGATGGATAGATACATAGATGGATAGATAGATAGATGGATAGATAGATAGATGGATAGATAGATAGATAGATAGATAGATAGATAGATAGATAGATAGATAGATAGATAGATAGATAGATAGATAGATAGATAGATAGATAGATAGATAGATAGATAGATAGATAGATAGATAGATAGATAGATAGATAGATAGATAGATAGATAGATAGATAGATAGATAGATAGATAGATAGATAGATAGATAGATAGATAGATAGATAGATAGATAGATAGATAGATAGATGGATGGATGGGCAGATAGATGGATGGATGGATGGATGGGCAGATAGATAGATAGATAGATAGATAGATAGATAGATAGATAGATAGATAGATAGATAGATAGATAGATAGATAGATAGATAGATAGATAGATAGATAGATAGATAGATAGATAGATAGATAGATAGATAGATATAAACAAAATACAGGTGAATTGGTGATGCAGTAGGTAGAGGTGGATAAACCGGGGAAATAGAAAAAATAAAGACAAAGAGAAAAAGAAGAACAACAATGGAAAAGTAAAGGAAATAATAAAGAAAGGAAAAGCGAGAGAAAATTAAAACTCAAACTCAACTCAAACTTTTTTTTTTTGTATTTATATGCGCTATCTGGTAGGGTGGAAGAGAAGGCCTTATGGCCTTAATCCTCTCAGATTAAATAAATAAATAAATAAATAAATAAATCATCATCATCCACAGGTATTAGGGCTTTCGACCTGTTCCGTCCTCTCAAAGAAATTGATCTCTCCATCTGTTCGTAGGTCTTCCTCTGTCTCTCTTGCCTTTAGGTTTGTACTCTAGAATCTTTTTAGGGACACGGTATTCTGGCATTCTTTGTACGTGTTCATAGTATTTTTCTTGGTAGTATTTTATTTTAATGTTTAAGTTGAACAGATGGAAAAACTATTTTGCGCAACTATTAAATGTACATAGGCCAAATAGAAATGACCGGGACGAAATTGAAATACAAACTGCTGAGCCATTTATACCTGAACCCACGCTTTCAGAAGTCGAAATTGTAATAGAAAATCTGAAAAAGTACAAGTCTCCAGGTATCGATAAAATTCCAGCAGAATTAATACAAGAGGGTGGAAGTGCATTATATAGCGAAATTTATAAACTTGTACTTGCTATTTGGGAAAAGAAAATTGTACCAGAACAATGGAAGGAGTCCATAATTGTACCTATTTTTAAGAAGGGGGACAAAACCAACTGTGGGAACTTTCGAGGAATATCACTTTTGTTGACGTCGTGCAAAATTCTGTCCAATATTCTTTTGAGAAGATTAACTCCGTACGTAGAGGAAATTATTGGGGATCATCAGTGCGGTTTTCGGCGTAATAGATCGACTATTGATCAGATTTTTTGTATTCGACAGATAATGGAGAAAAAATGGGAGTATAAGGGTACTGTACATCAGTTATCCATAGATTTCAAAAATGCATATGACTCGGTTAAGAGGGAAGTATTATATGATATTCTTATTGAATTTGGTATTCCCAAGAAACTAGTTCGATTAATTACAATGTGTCTCAGTGAAACATACAGCAGAGTCCGTATAGGTCAGTTTCTATCTGATGCTTTTCCAGTTCACTGCGGGCTAAAGCAGGGAGATGCACTATCACCTTTACTTTTTAACTTCGCTTTAGAATATACCATTAGGAAAGTTCAGGATAACACAGAGGGTTTGGAATTGAACGGGTTACATCAGGTTCTTGTCTATGCGGATGACGTGAATATGTTAGGAGAAAATCCACAAACGATTAGGGAAAACACGGAAATTTTACTTGAAGCAAGTAAAGCGATCGGTTTGGAAGTAAATCCCGAAAAGACAAAGTATATGATTATGTCTCGTGACCAGAATATTGTACGAAATGGAAATATAAAAATTGGAGATTTATCCTTCGAAGAGGTGGAAAAATTCAATTATCTTGGAGCAACAGTAACAAATATAAATGACACTCGGGAGGAAATTAAACGCAGAATATATATGGGAAATACGTGTTATTATTCGATTGAGAACCTTTTATCATCTAGTCTGCTGTCAAAAAATCTGAAAGTTAGAATTTATAAAACAGTTATAAAACAGTTATATTACCGGTTGTGAAACTTGGACTCTCACTTTGAGAGAGGAACATAGGTTTGAGAATAAGGTGCTTAGGAAAATATTTGGGGCTAAGAGGGATGAAGTTACAGGAGAATGGAGAAAGTTACACAACGCAGAGCTGCACGCATTGTATTCTTCACCTGACATAATTAGGAACATTAAATCCAGACGTTTGCGATGGGCAGGGCATGTAGCACGTATGGGCGAATCCAGGAATGCATATAGAGTGTTAGTTGGGAGACCGGAGGGAAAAAGACCTTTGGGGAGGTCGAGACGTAGATGCGAGGATAATATTAAAGTGGATTTGAGGGAGGTGGGATATGATGATAGAGACTGGATTAATCTTGCACAAGATAGGGACCGCTGGCGGGCTTATGTGAGGGCGGAAATGAACCTTCGGGTTCCTTAAAAGCCATTTGTATGTATATGTATGTTTTAAGTTGAATATGTTCAGTTCGTCTCTTATCGTTTCATTATACTATCTGTCTGTTCTTCTGTATCCAGCTACCGATCTCAAATGTCTCATTTCTGATACTTATGTTTTGTGCTTTTGGTTTTCTGTTAGGGTCCAGCATTCTGAGCCATACAAGAGAGATGGGACGGCCAAGACTTTATAAAACTTCAAAATGGTTTTTCCTTGTTTTGTTTAATAGGATTCTTTTAATCGTTCCACATATTTGATTAAAATTTTGTAATTTTCTTCGTTGATCTAATTCTCTTGTGTTTCCAATTTCACAGCCCAGGTATTTAAGATCTCTTACTTGCTCTACTATATTGTAGTCAATTAAAATTTTACATCGTAACATAAATGATAAATAAAAATTAAAGAGTGTGTGAAAAAGGAGCGAAATATAAATGGAAAAAAGTAAATATAGCATAGGGAAAGAGCGGCAGTATATAGAAAGTTGTCCACCGCTGTGATGTAAAGTTAGCCTTTTTGACCGTGAAACGAGCGGGCCCTGGTTCAAATCCTGGTCGGGACTAGTTACCTGGTTGGGGTTTTTTCTGAGATTTTTCAACAGCACGAATGAAAATGAAAAAAGGAAGAAAACGAAATTTAAAAATGAGAGTAATTAAACAATAAACAAGGCGAAGAAAAATAGAATGGTCCCCTAATTGTTTTGAGCAGTGCATTTGCGTCTTTTTTTTTTTGTAACAGTGTGTTGATTCGTGAATGTAGGCCTATTAGGTAGCCAAATATTTGTGCTATGTTGAGAATTATCTGTAATGTATGTGAATAGCTACTACTCAAGGAATATAAGAACACGAATTTTAATTATCGCAGTTTAATTAAGCGGGTTTTCCTCAATGAATTGAAGCAGAATTGCTGGGTAACTTTCGGCGTTGGACCTCGGACTCATTTCGCTTTCATGAGTATCATTTCCATTAATCATCTTCAATAGTTAAAAGTCGACCAGGAGAACATGGCGGACGTGGTTACAGGATCTGCCTAGAGGCGACATCTGTCTGCGGGAGCTGCACATATCCAGCGAAGTCGCAGGGGTTTTAATAAGCGGACTGCGGGTGACGTGGGGGAGTGTAGCTCCCTTGGATAGATGGCGCCTTGGTGAGTCGTGGAATCGATGGCGACATGTTCTTCTGGTTGAGGATGCAGCAGATTCAGGCACATGAATTGCGAACAGGTGCCATCGATCTGAGGAGGCTGCAGAATAACATCACAGGCAGGCAGAGGATCAGATCTGCAGTCAGAACTGGATGCTGTGGCTGAATCTATGCGATGGCACCATAATGAATCGTGGGCTTGAAAAAAACGATCCTAAGGACTTCAACAATCATTCCAATATAAGGAGGTTGCACAGTAAGCATAAGGCTGCAGTCCTTGCCTGCTGGTCCTCTTCCGAGAAAAATAGAAAGTTGGAGAATTGATACAGGAAGAGGAAACACGAAAGTAGGAGAGGAATAGAAAGAAAATAAAACTAAACAAAGGTGAAAGGAAAGAAAGAGGAAAAGAAATACAGAACGAAAGAAAGAAGAAATAGAGGAAAAGGTAAAGGAATAATAAAGTAAGAAAGAGACAAAAAGCCACCGGCGTGGCTCAGTCGGTTAAGGCCCTTGCCTGCCGGTCTGAAGTTGCGTTCGGGCGCGGGTTCGATCACCGGTTGGGCTGATTACCTGGTTGGGGTTTTTTCCGAGATTTGCCCCAACCGTAATGTGAATGCAAGGTAATCTATGGCGAATCCTCGGCCTCATCTCGCCTAATACCATCTCGCTATCACCAATCTCATCGACGCTAAATAACCTAGTAGTTGATACAGCGTCGTTAAATAACCAACTAAAATAAAAAGGAGACAAAATTGCAAAAAAAAATCAAATAATAATTCCACGGAGTAACTGAAAATGTGTAAAAAAATAAGGGAAGGAGGGACGCGAAAAGAAATGAATCTGGAAAGAACGAAGAAAGATGATACAGAAGAATATAAATGAAAGGAAAATAAAGAAAAAAAGTAATTTAGGTGAGAATAAAAAGACCAGAACGATAAAATAAACGAGGAAAGGAACCAAAGAGAGTAAAACAACATGAAGATAAGAATAAATTAGTTCAGTTACTTAGTAAATAATGTAATCAGTAAGTACTAGTAAACATTTTCTGTGAGGGACATACAAACCCACAAGTATGAAAGGGAATATGGTTGGAGATGAAGAGAGTGTAAATGAAGGAAATGGAATTAAGATATATAATAAACTCGTCAATCATATGCTCGATATAAATACGGATTCTGGAAATGTCATTAACGTTGGTTGATTTCTGTCACTTCCATATTCAGGAAATAAAACCTCCCCGTGATGGTGTACATAATTCTGTTTGACAGCGTGGGACAGACTCAGAAGTAAAAGTAGCTTGATCTAATTGTTGAAAAGTGCTATATTCATATGCTGGTACTACTATTGGAACAAAATTCGTTATAATAACAGGCAATATATTGGGTAGCATGAATAGAATTTGGTTTGGACGAGAAACTGCTGATATAGGCCTCCTAATAAATTGAAGTCCTTCACTTGTAGCAAACCCACTACAGATATTGTTACGTTCCACTGTCATATGTATTAGAAGTCATTACAGCGCGAGAATGAATGAATATTGAATAACTTGTCATTCGTTATAGTGGGATTGTCTTGTAACATGGATCACAGTTCGTCTCCGAAAGCCGCACGGTATAACCGGGGAATGGTACACAGGATATTTATGTTTGTATTTAGTAACATTACAATTGGGTATGCACCTGGTGGCAATCATGTATAATATACAATAATAACAATATTACAATAATTACGGTAATAAAATTGCAATAATTACAGCTAATAAAAGAATAAAATAATTTTGTTTTGTTTTTTATTTTATTTTATTGGGTTATTTTACGACGCTGTATCAACATCTAGGTTATTTAGCGTCTGAATGATATGAAGGTGATAATGCCGGTGAAATGAGTCCGGGGTCCAGCACCGAAAGTTACCCAGCATTTGCTCGTATTGGATTGAGGGAAAATCCCGGAAAAAACCTCAACCAGGTAACTTGCCCCGACCGGGAATAAAATAAACGTAAATTTAATTCTAAGTATAAATAAATGCAATAAACCTAGGACTCCAAATGAAAACTATGATATAATAACGCCTACAATAAGCAAAAGTAAACCTAACTTATAAGTACTTCTATTAAACCCGACTATTATCAACTTAAGTATTACAAGTCACCTTAATTACATATCAACTTAATTACATATCAAGTCAGTTAGTTACATGACACAACTTAGATAATTACACTGCACCTCCAATTACATTTTCAGTCTAATCTTCTCAACCTTTCCTTAAATGTATTGATTTTGAGAGGACCACCCTGAAAGATTGCCGCAGGTAAGCTGTTCCAGTCTACTATTGTGCGGTTAACAAAGGAAAATTTTGCCACGACCGTTCTTTGTTTTCTGCATTTAAACTTCCTAATATGATCAGCCCTGCCTAAGTATGATGGTGTTGCTAATCTAGCATTGATGTCGGTCCATGCTTCGTGTCCCATTTGTGCCTTAAACAATGCGGTGAGTCTGGTTTTCGTCGCCTTGATTTGAGAGATTCCCACCCTAAATCTTTTACTATCTCTTCGCCATGTCCCTTCCCCATTTTGACATATTTTGCTGCCTGCGTTGTACTTTTCCATTGAATCGATTTGGTTTTGTCTGTACGGATCCCAACATAATTGGGCGAACAAGGGTTTTGTACGCTATTTCTTTTGACTTTCAGTTAGCTTTCTTAAGAATATGGATAGAGAAATGTAGTGCTTTCCAGGCTTTCCTTGTAGTATTAGTGACTTGTTCTTCTAAACCCAGTTTGTGTCCTTTTCCAACAAATCAATTTTCTTACATTTAATATTATGAAACTACTTCATGTAGAAAACTTAAAATTTGTGTTCTCGATTTAAGCTGCTTGGTCTTAAAAATAAGTAGGCCCTAAGAAAACAGAGGCTACAATTTGATGTAAAAATTAATTAATAACAATCCTTCTTAGTTGCTACCAAACTTTTACTCAGTTGTTTCTTCTTATTTTTTATTTAAATTGCCCATTATATTGATATTTATAACGCAACACCTTATCCAGTCTAAATTTAAAGTGGCTGAAGAAATGCAAATAAAAACTTTAAAAGTCATGAAGATGTAAGAACGAAAAAATAAAGACAATTGAAGAGCACAGAAGAAGAGCGTGAAAAGTTTAAAATTATCTATTTTCTTTCTTAGGTACCATGTAGTAGCTCAGGTAGTGTGGATTTGTGTAGTTTAACTGTACAGAATAACCTCAGTAGACCAAATAAATTTGAAGAATGATAACCCAAAGGCAATAGAATATAATGGGTCTTGAAACTATTAACTTGCTCTCTTGTGAAAACAGTAAAACGTGACTTACCACGTTTTTCTCCTCTACTCTTCAATTTAAAATGATGAAGACACTCAACAGCATAAATGAAAATGAAAAAGAAAGAAGGAAGAAAACGAAATTAAAAAATGAGAGTAATTAAACAATAAATAAGGCGAGTGGTCCCCTGGTTGTTTTGAGCAGTGCATTTGCGTGTTTTTGGAACAGTGTGTTGATTCGTGCATGTATTAGGTAGCCAAATATTTGTGCTGTGTTGAGAATTATCTTAAGATTGTAATGTATGTGACTAGTTACTGCTCGAGGAATATAAGAGCACGAATTTTAATTATCGCAGTTTAATTAAACGCGGTGAGGCCCTGCGTAGCGTGGCATATGAGCACGCAATGGAATAAAGCAGCGGGAGTTGTTAATCATAGATCACGTATAACATTCAGTTACTACAGAGAAATCAAGACGTCTGCTTCCTGTGTGCGCTTGTGATGGATGTTTTCCGTACGTGACATTTCAACTTGAAGCCCCCTCTTGTGTTGTTGGACTTCGGCGGTGTTAGATAGGAGATTGGAAAGGTTAATATGATGTTATTGCTTGAGCCGCGTCTTACACAGCCTGAGTGCTTGGTACTTTATTGAACGATGTAAAGCACACAGGCCGAGTGAGTGAAGTAAAAGAAAGGCTACTGAACAGCAATGCAGTACTATGACGAATGACGCAATGGTAAAGTAGGAGTCTGTTCTATCGACGAGGTTTCAGCCATCTCCATAAAGTTTTATGCTAGGCACGATGTAAATTGATACTTGAAAATCGTTAATATGTGAAATTACAGTAAAACTTCGTTAATCCGGTCCGGAGGACGGACACTGGAAAGTTTTCTTTTCTCAATCGTATTATCAGGGACTGGAATGCTTTACCTGCAGACTTACTAAAGGCTTTACCAACAACCAAAAATGTATTTAAAAATAGGCTTAAGGACTTTACTAATAGACGGTAATTATACACAGTATTTAAAGGGTGTAAATGATATTTTGTTATTGAAGTGTTGTATCAGTGAAGAATTATGTTGTGTCAGTGAAGTGTGTTGTGTAAGTGAAACGTGTTCCTGTCAGTGAAGCTTTATAGTTTATAGTGGCAGTGCAAAGTATTTGAACAGTGAAATGTTTTTGAAGTGTTAGTGAAATCAGGATAGAATCAGTGAAATGTGTCGTAGTTCCAGTGCAGTGAGTGAGTTGACAGCGAAATGAGTGTAATGTTGAAAGGTACTTGTGCAGATATGAACATATCATACTCGTGGGTTTTCGTTCGAACTTAGGTTTAAGATACAAATTAGATTTATTTTAAATGTTATTTTAAGTGATCGTGCTTCATTTAATTTAGGATATTCCCTGTTATTATTATTATTATTATTATTATTATTATTATTATTAGTATTAATTATTAGTATTATTATTAATTGTATTTTTAATTAATAAGTTTATTATTGTCATTATTGAGTGTAATTAGTTACCACTGCCACCGGGTGTATACCCATTGCAGTGTGAATAAATACATACATACACATACACATACACATACACAATTGGGGCGGATAAGTTGGCCGGTTTAACGAAAGTCTGGATTAAATGAAATAACCTAGAAGAACAGTCGAAAATGCATCAAGACTCCGTTTATAGCAACAAAACACATTTATTATGGAGTACTTAAAGGACATACAATATATAGTACAGTAAAATGTAAAGCAATACATACAATACAGTACATACGTGATACCCATAATTATGATGATTAATTAATTACTTTAAAGAAAAAATGATGGGTTTTATTTATCTTTGATATTATATCTGTAATATTGTAATTATTGTAATTCTATAGAAGAAATATCAGAAGGAAGTGAAATTGCTAGAGGAGTACGTCAAGGATGTCCTTTATCACCTACCCTGTTCAACATGTACTTTCAGCATATGGGAGGAGTGACAGTGGGAGGAAGAGGAATAAAGTCCGTAAAATTTGCTGATATGACGTTGTTAGCAGAAGAGGAGATGATACTAAGGGATATGCTACTGGAGCTAAATGACAGCTGTGAGCAGTATGGGATGAAGATAAATGCAAACAAGACGAATACTTCGATCATAGGAAGAAAAGTAAAGAAGGTAAACTTGAGAATTCTAAATGAGGCAGTAGAGCAAGTGGACAGCTTCATATACGCTATATAAACTAAGAGAATGTGTGGAGTTGGTAAATTTATTGATATAGGAGGACCCTTCATAAATTTTACCTGACATTCACCTCAATGTTAGGGAAAACCTCGGGAAATACCCAACCAAGTGATCAGCCTCAGCTGGATTCTTACGCAGACCCAAGTCCAGCCGTCTATCTCAGCTCTTGAATTTTGTGACGTTTCAAGGAATCGGCCACCATGACTGCGTGCGTGAGTGGTTATTTGAAAGTTAGTTCACAACTAAACCTATTACACGAGGAGGTGGGCTGCAAAATGCAATTACGCGAATAATTAACATCCACGTTGGATGTACAAGCGAGCGGTCACAATTTATCCCGTGGCTGTGGTTACGAGGTTCATTATGGACGATGCTGAATGGGGCACGAGGATTGCCTTTTACCCATAACCCATGCTGTGATATCTTATATACATTTCAGTAATACATACATACATAGACTGTCTATGTAAACATACGCTACTTCACTTAACGTAGTGGTCGACATGAGAAGTTGCGCCTTGTGTGTAGACAGTGCCATCGTACTTTCCGGTGAGCCCCTGCACCATGCATGTCAATTGATGCCCACAGGAGCAAGCGCGCGCTTTAGAGCCCAGGAGAGCCTGAGAGCTTTACAGCGGAAAGGAAAGAGACAGACGAAAGAGGTGGTATATGCCGCTTGGTATAGCTATATTCAGGGATGGCCAGCGCTGATTCTATAGACAAAGGGAAGAGAACTTATTAAAACTGTATCCATGGTAATTTTTAGATTTGTCTGAGAAGTATAAGTGCATTATAAGAATGTAAGTTTTAATTTTAATGCTCATTTTTCACAAGTTCGATTTTTTTATTCAAAAGAAATATTTTCTCAACTTTTCGTATAGAAAAGTGAAATTTTCAGGTATAGGCCTATTTATTTAGTAGCCTTACAGAATGTTTTCGTAAATCTAATATACCGTATATACGTATTACTGATGATAGTGTATTGAAATTTTTTAAAATGTTCGCATGTAAATTGTTTGTAAGGAAACGAATTAACAAAGCAACTACTGTTACATCATAAGCAAAACATACGTGGCCATGTGTTGTAAAAATGTCAGCTCTTTAGCTTCAGCAGATATCGAGAAAATAATTTAATATTCTGATGATAGGAAGTTGCTCACAAATATCACCTTAAACGTTTAATGCGATGAGAATTTTGTTATGTAATATTAGTTACACTTAAAACAGATAGGGCCTACAGTACCTAGGTAACTTGCTTTGTACTGTCATATTGTTTTGATTAGTTTACTGGTTACTTTTGTAAGGCTAAAATACCATCAATATGAATTCCAACTTATCATGTCATACTCAATCTCTTTCTTTGGAATATCACTTTCTTTATGAATGATGTGTTTCATCCACTTAATACAGTATGATATTTTACTACTATGGAATTTAAGTGAATATTCCTTCTTAACTCTCTGTTATGTTATTAAGATTTAAAACACAAGTGCAATATTAAGAAATCAGTGTTAGTACTTTTGTTTTACAGACAATATAGATAATATTAAACAGAAAGAAGCCATATAAAATAACGACATAAAATTTCACGTTCCGTTCGAAGTTTGTGCACCACTGTTTTCTTAATCCAACAGGTTGCTTATTCATATACACAACCCTTCCTCTTTCCATACTTAGCGCTTGCTGCCCGCGCACGACGTCAAGGTCAGAAAAATGCGCTTGCTTTTACATCACTGCCCTACACTCTTCATTGCCTTGAAAATACGGTGAACATTACATAGTCATCATTCGCGGATTGTATGAAGCATTACAACATGCGATTTTGACGTAGAACCACTTAGGTATTTTGGAGGGAAGGGTAAATTGGGAATTGACAATAATATAAAAATCCAACCCCTTCTCGCCACTCGCAAATGAAAAGACAGTCTGCGTTCGAGGAATGAATATGACCTTGTCCGTCTGATCGACATTTTCAGTGAAAAATTCCAAACCTGGCCGGAGCTCGAACCCGGACCGCCTACGTCATAGGCTGATGGGCTAGACTTCGTCTGTTTTCTTTTTTTTTTCTCATTTCATTTATTTATTTTATTCCATAGATCTTACGTGAGAAATGAAGCTTTAAGATGTGGAACAAGTCAACATTTTACAATATTACAATTAAAATTTTTACAAATTTTTATAGTTTTACAATTTAGTAATTTTCTACAATTTTTTGGCGAGATGTAGTGAGATGAGATGAGGTCCGAGGATTCGCCAAAATATTGCCCGGCATTTGCCTCTTGGTGGGGGAAACCTCGGAAAAACCCAACCAGGTAATCAAATCAAAGGGGGGTAATCAAATCAAAGCGGTTGATGCCAAGGACTCGCCATAGACTCGCCAAATCTTGATGCCACAGATGACTATATGCCTTCCCGCCCATTTTTTAGAATGAAATTTCGAATCCAAAATTCCGACTGGCGAATGATCATTTTCCCAAATCCAGTTTTCTAAAGAAATTCTGGGAAACCACATTTTCCCGAAATATCATGTTTCCAATTCTATTTTTTCAAACGCATATTTTCAAAAAGACGTAGCAATAATGATTTACAACTTCTACGTATAATAATAATAATAATAATAATAATAATAATAATAATAATAATAATAATAATAGTAATAATAATAATATTATTATTATTATTTATTTATTTATTTATTTATTTACTTATTCATTTATTTATTTATTTGCTGGACAACAGCCATTGGCCAATAAAAGTCCAGCACAGTGATACAATAATACATTAAAATGAACAACTATGGTACACATTAAATACTTGAGTTAACAACAAAATAAAGAACGTAGATTACAATAATTAATTTACAAGAATTAATACTATAAATTATTGGGGAAAGGAGTTGATTCATACTACCAATTTGTGTCTAAGGATTATGCAAATAATATCAGCAAAGACATTGCCATATTCTAATACTTCTATACATTGAATGGATCGAAATCGCCTACATGTAAGTTAGCATGTTTAATACATCTGGAGACCGGCGGGGAAGATTTAGAATTTCTAATATAGAAGAGTTTGTGATGTCTCATGTCCTTCATAGGAATACGAAGGCTGACACTGTTTAAGAAAGATTGACAATTAATGTCACCTTTAAGGACCTTACATAAGAAAACGTAATCGAGATCATGACGTCTGGCATACAGGCTTCGACATTTAAAGTGCTCGCATTTTTTATCATAGTTATACCCGGAGTTATTAGGCAGGAATCTGTACGAACATAATGAAATAAATTTCCTTTGAATATTTTCCAGTTTTGTTGAATCAGAACTAGTAATAGAGGTCCAACCTACAAATGCATATTCGAGTTTCGATCTCACTAATGTATAGTATAGTATTAAAAGAGAGTCAGGTGTTGAAAAAGAATAAGTAATTGACCGAATTATTCCTATCATTCTTATTGCATGGTTGTAAATATCATCAATGTGGTTGTGAAAAGACTACCAGGTTTCACCAAGATGGAGTGGGAAGTTTAGATAACGAAATTCGCAAGGATGTGCTAAAATTACTGTTCAAGATTAAAGATTTGCTGAATAATTAAAGATGGACAGAGAACAACTGACAATTGTCGTTGTTGAAGACTGTGGACATACGAAGAAGACAACAGACGGCTACATTACTTGCGGACTGTTGGTTACAATTTCATCTTCCGGCTACGACCAGTTCATTGTCTGAGGAAATTGTAAACAGGCTTTCAAAATTCCAATAAAAGGTGTAATTAAATATTTCGAATAGAATTGCAAAATTCCAGTAAAAGACGTAAAACATAATTAAGTATAAAGTAAAGAAATTTGCAAAATTCGAGCAGAAAAGTCAAATATACATGAATCAGTCATTTTAGAAAGAGCTCTAGTTCACTTTTGATAGGACGCTATTGTATCCGTCATACTTGAATACACCTTAGAAATGACATTATTTCATGGATTCATTAAGATGTACAGAAACTGAACACTTTTTAAAGTACATTTGAAAAGGTCCCATTCCTGAAATATAGCCATTTTTATGGAGATTTGATTGGTATTGTGATTTCGGACTAGAGTCCTTTCTAAAATGACTGATTCGTAATGTTGTAAACAGATTTGCAAAATTCCAGTAAAGAGTTAAAATGAAAATAATAAAAATATTTGCCATTGAATGCCAAATGAAATCTGAATTGTAAACCAGAAAACAAATGCTAGGGACGCGGCAAAATTAAACAAATGCTAGGGACGCGATAAAATTGTGCGATAAGCAGCCATGATTGGTTGAAATACGTTCTTTCGTACTGTTTTATTGGTCAAAAGGAGTATGACGTAGTAAAAGTGTAATAGTCGATAAAATTGCATTTGTAAGAATGCTCCGGAATCGATTACATGTTATTATTATTATATTACAAATTGATTTGTAACTTATTGGATGATTTCGAGTCTTATGTAGGCCTAAGTGCCTTCTATTATATATTTAAGTGATTACATACTACTCGGAAAGTCCTGTACTTAAGGGTTCGTCTAATATATGAGTGCTGACTATGAATTCGACGCTGAAAAGCCGACTTTTTCACGACAATGCTGTTTCCGTGCATGAGAGCACTCTGTCACGAATTTCTTACGCAACACTGACCGGGAAATCATGCAGGCTTGAATGTATTGTGTTCACGAGGACGTGTGATATATTGTGTATGCAAAATTGAAATTTTATTTCTCTAACATGAAGAAAATTGTACTATGGGAGAACAGTTCTCAGAATGACTTATTGCTGGACGAGTCTCAGAAGAGGAAACCAGTCAACGTTAAAAGGTCTCACAAGGAAATCAGAAATTGAAGAAAGACAAGTACAGGGCGTCCATAAATTCCCAGTATAACGAGATTCATAATTTAATTATTAATTAACTGTAACAGCTGTGTAGCTGTAGTTTACATTGAAACATTTTTAATTGGCTATTTTACGACACTTTGTCAAGTGTTAAGGTTTATTTATTTATTTGCTTACTTAATTAGTTACTTATTTACTTATTTATATATATATATATATTTATTTACTTATTTATTTGCTTACTTATTTACTTATTTATTTATTTATTTGCTTATTTATTTACTTATTTATTTATTTACTTACTTACTTATTTACTTACTTATTTATTTACTTATTTACTTACTTATTTACTTATTTATTCATTCATTCATTCATTCATTCATTTATTTATTTATTTGTTTGTTTGTTTGTGTGTTTGTTTGTTTGTTTGTTTGTTTGTTTGTTTGTTTGTTTGTTTGTTTGTTTGTTTGTTTGTTTGTTTGTTTGTTTGTTTGTTTGTTTGTTCGTTCGTTCATTTATTTATGTATTTATTTATTCATTTATGCATTTATTTATTTATTCATTTATTTATTTATGTATTTATTTATTTATTTATGTATTTATTCATTCATTTATTTATTTATGTATTTATGTATTTATTTATTTATTTATGTATTTATTTATGTATTTATTTATTTATTTATGTATTTATTTATTTATGTATTTATTTATTTGTGTATTTATTTATGTATTTATGTATTTATTTATGTATTTATGTATTTACGTATTTATTTATGTGTTTATTTATTTATTCATTCATTTATATATTTATATATATATTTATTTATTTATTTATTCATTTATTATGTGGGTTTCGTAAGTCTTGCAAAGTCTTTGTAGTGTTCATGCGCAATGTTTTTCCTATTTGATTGCCCAATTTTCGAAAGAACTCGCCTGTTATTACTGTCACATGTCATCTCAAGTTCTGCGCAGTTTAAAAAACCCCCGTGGTTTATGTTTAAAAAGAAATGCTGTTCAAGAGAATCTCAGAAATTCATATCACATATTTACATTTCACTGTAAATAGCTAGTTCATGTGTTTCTGCCATAGTAAGAGAAGTGGTAGCTAATGTAATTAGAAAGGGTATATAAATGTGTTAATTTTGTTTGTATATATTCAGGGTCTATTTATTTATTTTTTTATCATTAATCTAACATACAGCAGAGCAAAACAAGCTGCAATGAAAGGAAATACCATTACTATTAATAATAATAATAGTAATAATAATAATAATAATAATAATAATAGCTATAATATCACTGTTTCATATCATATATGTTTTTACGTAATTTTCCTTTTATTTGTCTTTTCTGTGTATTGTATATAATATGTCTATGTCTTATATGTTGAACATGCACTAGTATGTCATGTCTATTTCATGTCAGTTTTATGTCATTTACGTCCTTAAAAGTAATATGTATATTTATACGAAATGCTCACTTATTTTTATTTATTTATTTATTTTTTAACAAACAAGTCTGTGTGTGATATGTCCTGGAAAGTACTGTATGTAATATGTCTGCATTTCATATATTGTGCATCTATTTCTATATATTATATCTATTTTATCTTATATCTTTATATTTGTATAATATAAATATGATTTTTGTCATACACATTTAATGTAATATGTGTATTTTATGTCATAATTATGTATATATTTTATGTAACTATTTGTACAGGACTATAATATGTATGATTTAATTACAGCCCTAATATACCTTCGGGTAAAATAGGGTTCTATAAATTTGGAAATTCAATAATAAAAAACAATGTTTTATCTATTCGACTCTATGAAAAAAATTTATTTTCCGCTGGGTGAGGCGATCAGAGTACCTTTCAGTATACAAACCACAAGCTGCGCGTGCATTTCTTCTGCATTCACCAAATATTAATAACATTTCAACCTGTTCAGAACGAGTGTAATAACGTTCCATTTTCACCACTGATTATAATAGCTAAATAATAATTGTACAGCAATTTATCCACAACAACGTCGGACTTATAAAGAAACTTTCTTTTGTTTCTAACCACAATCTTCCATAGCAACGAGTATTGCAGTTTGTTGAATTAAACAAAAGACTGTCACTCCAACTCTGGCTATATTATACATCTTTGGATTCATAATTTAGAGAGGAGCAAAATATATATTAATATACAGGGTGTTTCATTTGAAATAGAGTAATTTTCGGTTAAACCGGAAATGGTATATAAACAACATTTGCAAATGCTTGTGTATTTTATATAACTTAATCACTTCTCCACGTGTCACGTAAATGATAGCATAGCTGTAAAATATATTTAGGGGTCTGCCAGAATCCAGTTACCCGGTATAGTTAGAAAAACAAGACAAGATATGATTAAGAACAATGTGAGATGAAAAGTTTTGTGCCGGTATTAAAAACTGTATGGTATCTATTACTGGAACAAAAGGGGAAAAATCATAATGCGGTTTTTTCGTTGATGTTTTCTTGCCGTACATCGAATGAAAAATCTTTAAACAAGAAAGGTAGAAGTTGTTACTCCATTGTGACGTTAAGTGATCCATTACGAACAATGGGTTGGTGCTCGCCTACCAACTGCATATTCATTGGCCGCTCCGGGAGCCATGGACGTGGTATTGGGTAATTACTCTCGTGGGAATATGCACAGTGACATGAAAACAGCCTACGTTTCTACGTGTTTAGTTTATGTTAGTCAATTAGTCAGCCGTAGTTCAGTAATAGTCCTACTATGACGCCAGAACTGTATGCAGGGACCAGACTGTACTCATATTCACATTTTCCTCAATTTTGACTCGTAATCGACTTTGGCATGTCTACTGTGATGTACAGTAGTGACAAAAAAAATCGGACCGACCCTTGTAGCTGATTTCAGAGCATTGTCCACTCCAGAGCACGATAGACTGGTAACTAAGACTTTCGTGGTTCGAATCCCGCCTGGGAAGGAAACTTTTTTTTGTTCCCTATTCAAATTTATTCCCAATACTTTTCGATTGCAGCGATATTTTACTACTTAATTAACTTATTATTCCCAGAACATGAATTTTACCAGCAAGATCAATATTTAGATTCATGAATAGAGAATCGCAATAATCGAAGTGGGACATCACTAAAGTTTGGATCAGGTTCTTTTTAAGGCTGAGACGTAAAACGTTGGTTAAGTGTCTGAGGGAATGAATTATGGAAAAAGTTTTCTTACATATGTAGGTTACTTGACTTTGAAAATTTAAATTTGAATCTAAATATACCCCTAAGTTTTTTACTGTCTTACTAATGTAATTGCGGTATTATTTAAGACCATAGTGAATGTATTGCAAGTGAAAGATCATTTGAGTCAGTAATGAAGATGATGGAAACTGAACTTCGATATCCAGATCCTGCATTACTCTCTTCTTAACTGTTATTATTAGTAGGAACCATATTCTGGCTCTAGAGAGTTCGGAGATAAGGTTAGTTGTTCATAGACTACATGTCGTGACGTCATGTTTGGCGTGTGGCACAGATACACTTGAATCTTGTTTGTGATGCAGTTGATTTTCTATTCATGATTAATATTGTTTATTAATATTGTTTATTGTTAATAAAATAACGTGGACAAAAATACAATCTTAGTTCTTCCCTGAAGGAGTAAAAAAGTCGTGCTCAGGGAGATATCTAAACACAAAGATAATTTTTGACACAAACTGGGTGAAGAAAAAAAAATACAGGAATAAATTAAATTTAAAAATACAATTTCAAATTTAACAATTTAAGTCATACAAATACATATACATATTAAATCAATATATATTCTTTAAAAATTAAATTCCTAACGCTATTTTTTAAATTTCTGATACTAAAATTTTCCAAATTTGGGTATTTATCAATTATTTTATTGTATAACCTTGGACCAAAGTAGGTACCATGGCTCAGAGCTGTGCTTGTGAAACACTTTGGTTCCTCTACTCGTATACAATCGGATCTTTTAGTTCCATATTTATGATGATACAATTTGAATTTATTACGATTTTTATGTATGAATATTAATAAGGCAATATAATAAATCTGTTTAATTTTCAAAACGTTAAAATCAGTAAACAAAAGCTCGGATGACTAATCAATTGGTTTATTAAGGCATATTTTAATGATTCTTTTCTGAATAAGTATTAGTGGAGTGAGATTAGAAATACATGCATGTCTCCACCCTAAAATTCCATACTGGAGAATGGATTGAAATAAAGCTAAATAAATGAGACGTAAAATATTAAACTATAAATATAAAAAAACTCGTGTTTTTAGAGAAAGACATCTATGCACAGCAAGCCAAGGGTATTGATAATCCCAAAGCAAAAATTCTCTCAACATATGAAAAAATTACCCTGAGGTATAAAATCGCACATCAGGATTAACTTCACGATATGAATTGTGTTATGGTGGCCAGGTCAAGGTCTAATGTGGTCAAAACTGCCATCTGTATGGAATTTATTTACAGACTGGAAAATAAATAGCAACCGTTCTCCTGTATATTTCCAAAAGGCTCACCCTGTTTATTGGAAGGACCTGTCAGAAACAGAATTGTGACGTGTGTGCGGGGAATGGACGCCAAAAGAGTACAAGAGAAATCGATTATTGGTCGTAGAAATATATTAAGTGATAAGTGCTGGTGTCCAGAGCGGATAAAATGAGAAACGATGATATTGGATGATTAATGGATAGGAGGATATGAGAGATGGCCGAAACGAATTCATATGTGAATACAACTAAGTGGGCGCAAGAAGAACAAACCAAGAAAGATTACTCTAGCCTTCAACCGAACTCTGTAGGAGAACGGCTACGGCGTTTGGAAAGAGCGAGATGGCATGTTACGGATAATTTACACCACAGCCCTGTTTCATGAACGTTCACTATAGTATGTACTAGTAAATCTTGGTTAGTGCTAGGCTAGTTTTCTGGGTTGTTTTTCATGTAATTACTACAATTAAATAATTAATAACTATGGTAAATTTCATCCTGCTCTGGCACTTGCTAAACAATGTTTCGTGTATTTTTTTATTGGGTTATTTTACGACGCTATGTCAACATCTGGGTTACTTAGCGTCTGAATGATATGAAGGTGATAATGCCGGTGAAATGAGTCCGGGGTCCACCACCGAAAGTTGCCCAGCATTTGCTCGTATTGGGTTGAGGGAAAACCCCGGAAGAGACCTCAACCAGGTAACTTGCCCCGACCGGTATTCGAACCCGGGCCACCTGGTTTCGCGGCCAGACGCGCTGACCGTTACTCCACAGGTGTGGACTGTTTCATGTAACTACCAGAGTAAAAATAATTACTATAGCAACTGCAAAGAGAAACTCTAGTTTACTTTAGCTTTTACTAAGGTAAACAAGAGATGTTTCATATATTTTACTGTGGTAATTTTATTTTAGTTAAATAGTAGGCTAATGTTCTTACTCAACCCATTGCTGGGTAAAATTAGTTGCTTTGGAATTGAACGGGTTACATCAGCTTCTTGTCTATGCGGATGACGTGAATATGTTAGGAGAAAATCCATAGACGATAAGGGGAAACACGGGGATTTTACTGGAAGCAAGTAAAGCGATAGGTTTGGAAGTAAATCACGAAAAGACAAAGTATATGATTATGTCTCGTGACCAGAATATTGTATGAAATGGAAATATGAAAATTGGAGATTTATCCTTCGAAGAGGTGGAAAAAATCAAATATCTTGGAGCAACAGTAACAAATATAAATGACACTCGATAGAAAATTAAACACAGAATAAATATGGGAAATGTTTGTTATTATTCGGTTGAGAAACTTTTGTCATCTAGTCTGCTGTCAAAAAATCTTAAAGTTAGAATTTATAAAACAGTTATATTACTAGTTTCATACGTTCGAAAATATTTATGAATTCAATGAACGTTTCAGGTTGTTTTCAGAAATTTTAAATGATACTAGAAAACATTACTGCATACGTTCAACTTGAACAATAACCATGGCCTCCTATTATATTTGCATGTCATCCTACTAGATGGTCAAGTAGGCTATGATTACTAAGGCAGTGAGATATTTATAAAACATGAAAATGAACCTAGGTAGAAATCTAAATTTACTGCAGTAAGGTACTAGAGTTTTTTACTATACTTTTATGAAACAGGCCCCAGAATGGAATTCATTCATTCATTGTTTTCACTGTGCTATGAGACTTCAATAAGGATCGTTCATTTTGTATAATGTCTTTCCAGATATTTGTAAAATTCATGTCGAAAAGTTTACAAATTCTAATATGCCGTGATGTGACAGCCACCTGACTGACAAGATTGTTTCACTGGTTGCCAATGCAGTAAGGCGCTATATGTCTATAATATTCAAATACAAAATTCATCCGTCTATATTGCCTATAAAGTAATTCTTAGAACAATATAAAGTAATTATATGAACATAGTTTAAGGTAAACGAATCCATGTAGTATTACTCCACAGTAATAGAGCATGCAGGCTGTAAATAAATAAAAAAAAGTCTATAATATGTGTAATTTTTCTTCTATTGCCAGTAGGCCTAATATATTGTAAATTTATTTCAACTCAACAACAATGTAATTTTATTATCTCAACAATAGGATTTGCTCTCCACACAGTAACACAGTATTCGTTAGTGCACTCCACAGACGACAATGACAATTTACTTGGACTATTACGAACAACAATGAACTGTTAATCTTAACTAATATTCACAAAGCACTATTTACAACACAGAACTGTCAGTTCTCAGTTCACAGCTCGTTTGTCTTGGCTAGTTCTTCTAGCTCAGTCACTCGCGTTCACAGAATCTCGAACCCCAGACCTTCAGAGACGATCCGCTGCACTTCGAACTCAGGTCCCCCAACTGCGGTCCACTGCACTCGAACTCCGGGCTTCAGGCTCCACAGTTACGGACACAACTCAAGTCGCGCTCTGGTCTCGAAGCTGGCTTCTCTGATACACAAGACTAACTCGCTTACTGTCCAAATCTGCCCTGCTCTCGAAGGCTGACTTCCTATTTATTTGCTAGGCAACGCTTCGCGGGCCTTCCCGACGTTTCCGTTACTGGACAATTCGAGAATAACCTGTCACGCTGCTATTCTCCCCCTTCACCTCGCGCTGCCGTTGGCTTTGTCCCCCTCTCGTCGCGCCCCTCTAGTTTGCGTGGCTGCAGCTCCCTTCTCCACGTCACCCGAACCTTCCACGCGCACCCTGCCCTCTGCGGGACGCGTGATCGAGTCTTGACAGGCTGTCACAATATTGTAACTTTATTACAAAACAATAATGTAATTTTATTGTTACTGCAATAGTCACTTTATAATTTAGCTTAAATACTCCCGTCAACAATGGTTTTCCACTGCACACAGCAATACAGTATTCGTTATTGTACTCCACAGACGACAATGACAATTTACCTGGATTATTGAGAACAACAATGTACTGCTAATCTTAACTAATGTTCTCAAAGCACTATTTACAACACAGAACTGTCAGTTCACAGTTCGTTTGCCTTGGCTAGTTCTTCTAGCTCAGTCACTCGAGTTCACAGTATCTCGAACCCCAGACCTTCAGAGACAGTCCACTGAACTTCGAACTCAGGTCCCCCAACTGCGGTCCACCGCACTCAAACTCAGGACTTCGGACGCTCACACAGCTGCGGACACACTCAAGTCGAACTCCGGTCTCGAAGTTGGCTTCACTGCTACACAAGACTGACTGGCTTGCTGTCCAACGACTACAACAACTCTAGCTCACTTGCATCTCTTCTTTTATAACCAAACCATAGTTTCCAGAGAGTACGATGCTGGAAATTTCTACGGATGTCCAGAAGATGGCACCTCTAGAATTCTCTGGATTTCTTCCCTTTCTGCCACGGTCGCTGTGTCTCCTCTCCTCTCTACGCCACAGCACATGCCCCAGGAAGCAGATGCGCGCGCAACTTCATTTGCCGCGCCGAACCACGGCCGACCTTCCCCTCCGTCAGCCGGTCGTGAGATCGTTTCCCGGCTGTCACAATATATTCATCTTTGCAGTCGCAGCAACCATTGCGAAGTTATTGCGAAGAAAAACATTTTTCTTTTCATTTCGTTACAAATTAAATACATATCTAAGATCTTTAATATTTTATGTTGGTAAATAAATTTTATAAAGCTATAATACAGTATTTGCATTTACTTTCATGTTTTGCTAATATGATTTGAAGAATGTAGGGATCTAAACTTCCTGATTTCTATTCATACAGCTCTGTTAATCTGCGTTAATTGAGCACGATCAGCCTTGTAAGGTAGAACCTCATGGATAGAAATAAACATTCTGTATCCACATGAAGTTGTGTGTTACACAAATATCCGCTGTTTTCAAGCGTGCTTGTGTGTGTCTAGTTGGAAGCCGCTTTAATTAATTATTTAAATGCAATTTCAACTTTTCCTATTACTGGACAGCAAAACTCCTGGATTTACACATTATTGTATGAGATTCCACAGGAATATTTGATTATGGCCCCAAAAGTTCTGCATAATAATTTCACTTTGGAAATGCAGATATTTTCATTGCATAATAAAGTGGTAGGTGTTTATGTTAAAAGTTTAAAATTGCAAATTGAGCTAGACTTATTATTCCACTCCGCGAACATTAGAACTCTGCTCTGTACAATGCATCCCCACGTCCATTCCTTTTTTGTATTAGAACAGTTAATTTTTACTAATCAATTTAAATTTCATTTAAAGTCCTGGTTTACAGTTCAAGTTTATAGGTTACAGTAATTACGAAATTATTATTGTTCATTATGACTATTACTATTATTGACACTCAATATATTAGGAGAAAAATTCCTCCGGCGCCGGGGATCGAACCCGGGTCCTTGGTTCTACGTACCAAGCGCTCTGGCCGAATTAAATCCACAAATTCTGTAGGACAAATTAATATATCTATAATATTACTATTATTGTTACACTTCAAGAATTGGATTTTTTGGATCATTACGTCAATTCTGCCAATCATAAATGGATAAGAGATGATTTTGGACCAAAATGTATATAGACAATACAGGACGAATATAATGGATAGCATATTGCTTCCATCGACTCTTTATGAAAGCAAATTAATTTTATTTGTTCTTCTGCTAGGAATTAGAACTGAGAAATGTTAAATTCCTATTGTTTTTCACTTCAGTTATTAGACTCATCATGTATGATGAGAAAATTCACAGGAGAATATGGCAAAAAGGAATTATAAATAAATTTTGGAATATTATTATATAGTGTATTGTATTGTATATATTAACATTCCATGGTATTCATACATTGCTTTACAGCTAGAATATGGAACAAGTCTAAAAACTTAATACTAATATAAAATCTTAATTTATAGTCACAGTCTAGATGAAATATATACAGACGAGATTTACAATATAGTCTACTAGTACAACACAAAGTTTTAGTATCAATTTCATGAAGCGTTATTGAATGTCATGAATTCACCTACAGAATAGAAGGCGTGAGAAATTAGGTACTTCTTTAATTTGGCCCTAAGTAATTTTATGTTTTGAGTTTCATTTTTTATATCGATAGGGAGGCTATTAAAAATTTTTACTGTCATATAACGCACTCCTTTTTGATAGCGCGATAGACTTGCCGATGGAGTATGAAAGTCATTTCTTTCACGTGTATTTATGCTATGAACTGTTGAATTAGTTACAAAGTTTTCACGATTACATACGAGGAAGATTATTAATGAAAAGGTACACTGACAAGCTATGGGCATTATTTGTAGTTTTTTAAAAATAGTCCTACAAGATTCCCTAGATTTGGCACCTACTATTATTCTAATTACTCTTTTTTGTAATAGGAATATACTGTTACTATCTGTGGAATTTCCCCAGAATATTATTCCAAAACTCATTACCGAGTGGAAGTATGCAAAGTATATTGTTTTTAAGATATTGATATTTACTATCTTTTGCATAGATATAATAGCAAAACAAGCTGAATTTAGTTTGGGGGTAATTTCTTTAATATAATTTTTCCCATTTAACACATTATCGATTTTTAAGCCAAGAAATTTGGTTCTTGTTTTGGATGTGATGAAGATTTTAGACATTTAGGGTGCTATTCATAGACATTTCGGAGCACGCGCTATGAGCGTACTAAGCTAGCCCCGGCTATCCACTGGTTACTAGTACAGAATTCAAATCATATCCTGTCGCTAACACTGGTTTATGAATATGAAAACGCTAATCATCCACCGGAAACCCGCGCTAAAAATGTCTATGAATACGGCCCTTAGTTTACAAGAAAGGGTCTCACTAAATGAAAATAGCTAGCCAAGAAGATGTTATTAAACATATGATAAATAAAGGAAGGTCAACAACAGCTATGTTGAAAGGGATAGGCCTATTATGGGACAAAAATGCATTTCAAGTAAGTAAATATCCCTGTATGTAAATATGCAAGTTCTATTATTTTCCATCGATTTTTTTTCATTCTTAATTTATTAAAGTAGTCACAACTAAAACATATTTAGAAACATTTGTAAGTTACAATATTGAAGTAGTACATGTAATAATTAATTATTTAACGTTTCGTATCAAGCACAAGTACAGGGACATCATTTTATTTTTACTAACATTTTTAATATTAACCTGTCTATATATTTGGATTAAAGGTCTAGAATGATAATAGGGGAACACAAATATATTGTAAGTTCACAGGGCTAACGGCTTCGAAGCTGGGTACCTGGTTCTAATGAAGTACACTGGTAGCAATTATAACATGGGGGCATGAGATAGTTACTCTGCCTGCCATTAAAATTCACTTCCACTAAATCCCCAAGGTAAAAAAAAAACCGCTTGCTCCCCCTTCCAAGACTGGAGTTCGATGATACTGGCGTAAAATACAAATCACTTTACTAGGTGTAGGAGGGAAGAAAAGTAGTTCATCCATTTATGTAAACTAGGAAATATCGCAATTTTGAGTTTGATAATTTTCATTAGGTTTTCTTTAATCAAAATACAGTACTGTATTAACACTTAGTGTTTTTACTCACGAACTGAGTTATCCATTGGGACATTAATTATGCAGTGTATATTATACTGTCTACAGCACATTAGCGTACAATATAGAGAATGAAGTTAAATTGAAAAATAATCATAATATGGACATTTAAACATATTTTTTAAAATGGTGGCCGTTCATTTTGATACAGACTTCAGTTCTTTTGTGCCTATTATCGCACTATAGATTATTGTATCTAATTCCAATTACCAGTTTCGTCCTCCGTACTAGTAATTCATGTTGAAATAATTCTGTACCTACTCTATAAAAGAGTACCTTACGTACTGTAAATTTAATCTTCACTTCTGCCCGATCCGAAAAGATAAAATTACCCAGAAATGCTATCTACTGTCCGTTCAAGTAGTTTTGTCGCAGGGTCGTAGAAAGGGGGGGATTACGTGACAGTTAATTACTTAACGAGGCCCTTTTATTTAAGTTATTTTAAACAGTTGTATAATATTATGTAGACGTTCAATTCCTAACAGAAATTAATGTTTTCAGAAAAGAGCTAAGATAGCCCAGCTACTAGACTTTACAGAGGGGCGAACAGAAACAGGTGGGGGAAACCGGGATGCGAGGTAAGGAAACGGACGACAGTACCTGTGAGAAAATGTGATTCAATATTGAAAGCTCTTTCGTCACTGGAAAACGCGAACATATTTCTGGAACGTACTATACTCACTAACTCAGTACTGCATACGCGGCCTCGGTTCTGTGTGGAGAACGGTTGGAGGTTTACTAGTAGAGAGGGTGGGAGTGAAGTACATTCAAAAACTCAGGTACAATAAAAATTGAAGTAAAAAGAAAATGATGACCCTGTAGAATTTCGAGAAGCTGAGACAGTACAGTAGTAGTGAAATACAAGCGGGGGGAACGGACGTGTTCGGAGGGCATGTACCGCACACAACTTCGCCCACTACTCTCACAGGGTTGATTCGTCACTGAACCCCGGTCTCTTTTCAGTAGAAACCGCCAGACGTCATAACGGGCAGAGTTTCCAGACGAAAGTTGACCACGAGTGAGACAGGAAGGATGTACTATACTACATATGGAGTGTGTAGGCGAAATTATACGTTACAGAAGCCTTAACAAGCGCAGAGTTTCCAGCAAAAATACATTGAAAGCTGATCGCTATCATATCTCAAGAGCGCTCGCCCACCACCAACATCGAGGATTTGCGTCGCAGAATGACGATGTTTGCTAGAAAAATATCGCAGTAGCGATGAAAGACACTTGATAGTCATCTGGTAATCTTTAAGCTTCAATATTCATGGGGGTCTTCTCATTTTTACGTTTTACTACTATTACTATTCCTGCTAGTAGTCAATAGTAGGCTACTATCGATAGTTATGACTAGACAGTGGATGCTGGATGACTTATCGTTGAATGTAGGTGCACATTTAATATATGTTACATTTTTTTCATTCAGACCATTGGCTGAACAGGTTTTAAACGTAAACAGACGACGTCAACATGCTACTGTATCTCCGTACAGTCAGAAGGAAAAGAAAAATAACATACTGTAGTACATACCTTGCAAGGTTCAGTCCTCGTCATCATTGATGCAATTACAGTTGCAGCAAACGACGATATATTCTCTTAAGTTGTCGAAGCTGAATCGTCTTTGCCTATTGCTTAAACTAACAATACCATCCCATCGCACCTCCTCATACTCATCTTTTTTCACAATAGCCCTGCCAAGACTCTGGAATTCGCTACCTGCTAGCATCAGGGACTGTCGAAATAAAATTGAATTCAAACGAAAACTTACTAGGCACTTGGTCAGTAATTGATTACTTGTAAATAGTTTCTTTAATCTATGACAAAATATTTCAATATTCAGTAATTTCATCACTATACAATTTTCTTATTCTAGATTTAATTTGTAATTCAGTAACTATAAAATATTCTTTGTTTCTCTATGATAAATTATCTAGCTTTAATTATTCAGGTAATCTTTTCGTACTTTGATTTTATTGTAATTGTAATTGTAAATTTAATACTAATTGTAATGTTATTTGTAATTGTAATTATAAATTTAATACTAATTGTAATTTTATTGTTCATATTGTAGTTGGAATCTCCTGGTAGAGGAGCGGAGAAGGCCTGACGGCCTTATCTCTACCAGGTTAAATAAATAAATACTAATACTAATACTTAAACAGTTTTTGTATCGAGAGAATTTCTGAAGAAAACCTCTAAAATGGGGATCACTCAATTTCTTTAGAGGAATATTTGCACTGAGCATCATGTTGCACGTGTCTTTGCAAGACGATTCGTTTAGAACCGCACAACTACATGATGATGATGATGATGATGATGATGATGATGATGATGATGATGGTTCCTCAGATTTCATTTCAATGCATTTCCTGTGCGATGTACTGTTGCAATGTTTCTCTATAGCCTGAGTTGTTCTGGTTTTTATTTCAATTTTACATACATTACACACGATATTGTCTTCGTTAATACATAAAATGTCACTCCCATACTTCTTCATTGCGTTTCGTATCTCTGAGCGAATTGAACGCTTTGCCTTCGACATTATGAATGGATCAGCACTACACTATTCAACTCTTACTAAACACTTGAGCAGCATAACACAACTGCACACATTGCGTTGCAATGTTACTATGAACGGACCGGGGTTCCTTCGTTTTGTACGCTGCTGTACTCGCCAGGTACACAAAAGACGGACGGCGCGTCACGTGCCATATACTCTGATCCGAAACGACTTCATTTTTCCTTAAGTCATCCCGCATACACTGTCTAGTTATGACTATCGAAGCTATCGATAGCCAGATTGTTTCCAATACTATCGATAATTCTGTCGACTATCGATATTATCGTAAAATGGGAAAATCATAATATTACAAGTGTTTCAAACTGAAGCTGGACAACACGGTCTTTTTCGGCGATTTAATCAGACACTTCACTTCACATTGTTCACTTCGTTTTTGGTATCCCTATATCTCATTTTTCTTTTGGTCTATTTCTGTCTGCTACAACTGGTGTCCTGCTGGCGGCATTTTTTTTTTACAAGTTCACACCATCTTCTATTACTTCCTAGATTTCCGATAATGGTTACACCACGATCTCTCTCCTTATTATTATACACCCTGCAGTAATTCTCGTAAACTTCATGTCTATTAACTGTACACTCTTGTTATTGGACTTAATACAGACATGGATTTCTGCAGCGATTCTTCGCAGTCATTGGCCATATTATTATCTGTATACAAAAGAAAGTTTTAAAATATGTTATTTTTCATTCAATTTATAAACGGATTTGCTACCACCTGCCTACCATTGACAGATTCTGGCTGATATGTACATCTTTTATCAGGCAGTACGTCTTACTTGACGATATGTGTCAGAGGAAGAACAATTGAAGAGTCTACTGCAAGAATGATGGATATCACTTTCGTGTCGAAAATGAACCAAGACTGTCAATGCATAGCTTAAGACATATACAGGGACATCATTTTACTTTTACTTGCATTTTTATTGTACCTGCATTTCTGAATGTACTTCACTCTCACCCCTTCACTAATGTCCTTGCTCCCGTCAGACACACAAACTTACGGCCGCTGTTGCATTCGAAGTCTTTAAGCAGTGAAGTAAACACTGCAGTGTATAGTGTGTTTCGGAAATATGATTGCGTTTTCTATAGAAGAAAGAACCTATATTAATAATATCGTACTAAAAAATTATATTCAAGAAACGATAAATTCAATTTCAGAGAATATGCTTCAAAATGTTTTTAATAATATGCGTACTGAATTGAAGCCTGCATTGTAATGAACGGCAACCATTTTCAGCAACTTGTTTAAAAATTCAGATTAGCTTTTTTTGAATTGAGGTGGCCAGAAGCAAAGGAATGCTAGTGACATTTGTAATAACATGAGTTAAGTGCATCCAGTGTAAACAAAGGTATCTAAAATTTTAGTGGCAAAGGGATATTTTAATCGCATCACACATTAAAATTTAAATAAAAAATTTCACCGATTTTACGAAAGCTTAAATATTTAAACCCCATTTTCTCAAAAGTAACTTAAGTGCACTTACAGCCCTTTACTTATGACCCCCTCAATTTAAATGCACTCTCTATATTGTATGATAACATCAATAATTAATATGCTAAATAAAGTAGACATTACATAACGAACATAGCCGCCTGAAAAGTTGAGTTTTTGAAAAAAAAAAATGTTACTACTCTACTGTATTTTGATAAATTCCGTAAAAGTGATGATCAAACTGAAAATCGCAATATCGTATTTCCCTACAACATAAATGGATACACTACTTTTCTCTCCTCCTATACCTAGTAAAATGATTTGTTTACATGTTGCACTAGTAACATCAAACTCCTGTAATGGAAGGGGGCAACAGTGTTTCCGAGTATAGCCAGGTTAATGTTAAAAATGTTGGTAAAAATAAAGTGATGTCCCTGTAGAATGTACATAGAGAGTGATATGGCATTAACACTGATAGTCATTGTCCAGTAATGATCGGAAAATCTCAGTTAAGCTTTGAGCGCTAAGCATTTCAAACTTTCAATTGCTTCTCCTGAAAAATGTATTCCAAATGACATCCATCATTCTTGCAGTGGACTCTTAAATTGTTTGCTCTGAAGTCTGATTAGTGTAATATGTAGCTAATCGGAGATGTCTGCAATGGAGGGGGAAAGGGACTAGCCACCCTGTCCCATTACCTCCTGGCCTAGTTGCCTTGTGAGGTTCAGACCTGTCTTCTGACAGTTGAGTAAACAACAGCAGCTTGTTCTTGTACAACTACATGCCTTAACGTTGTCTACCTGATATCTTTTACCCCGAACTCTTCTCCCGTTTATTTATTTTATTTATTTATTCTGGTGTAGTTAAGGCCATCAGGCCTTCTCTTCCACAACACCAGGAATACAAATACAATAACAAAAATAAAAAGGAAAAAAAAAAACACTATAAACGAAGTAAAGTCACACAAAAATATACACAGGTTGCAGTCACACAAACTTTAAATAAGTGATTAAGTATAATTAATTGTATCCTAATTAACTAACATAAAGAAGAAACTTGCGATTTTAATCTGGAGTAAAAAAAAACACAAATCAACACTTCTAGCAATATCTAAAAAGCATTAAACAAGACAAAATTTTCCAATTTAATTTTGAATTGTGATAAAGTCCGGCAGTCCCTGACATCATTAGGTAGCGAATTCCAGAGACGAGGTATTTCTACAGTGTAGGAGGATGAGTATAGAGACGTTCTATGATGAGGGATAGAAAGAAGTGCTTGATGTCGGTTTCGAGAGTTGTAAGAAATTGAAAGCGCGATAAGAGATAATTCGGAGTAGAAGTATGCATGATTCTAAACAGAAGAGACAGTTCACCATTCCTTAAATATCGCAATTAACAAATTAGGCCTACACCAAAATAAAAGGAATCAGTCACTGCACTCACACACCTACTGGCACTTCTTGCCAGAAATAGTGTCATATATGTAAATATACTTTTATTGTTATTATTATTATTATTGTTATTATTATTATTATTATTATTATTATTATTATTATTATTATTAATGTACAATGACTGGAGAGGGCATCCTGAGCGTATAAGACCCTAAAACGGCCTCTGGTTCAAAGCCAGAAATGTCAATAAACAACAACATCAAACTTCGAGTGTCCTTTAAATATTAGTTTGTAATTATTAACTTGTACCGTTGCAAACTGTACCAGCTTCTTTTGTTCCTGGCTATAAGTGGAAGGGAATGCCTGATGGCCTTAACTTCGCCAGAATACATAAATATTATTATTACTATTATTATTATTATTATTATTATTATTATTATTATTATTATTACTTAAAATGTAATGAACTATGGAAAGTGTTGGAGCTCTGATTTTTAATCGGTTATTAAACAACGCTGAGAGGTTATGTAGCATCGGAGAACAGTCGCTAGAGAGATGGAATTTGGTGAGGTGAGACCTAGGAATCGCCGTGTGATTAGCTGATATTCGCCATATAGCTGGAGAATACAACACAAGACACCCAACAGATGATTAAGCGTAGCGGGATTTGAACCCATTCCTGAATGCAGCCTCAGGCCAATAAGCAAATGTAACGTGCTTGATCCGAGCTATGCCGATGGACAGGGACGGACAGCGGCAGAAACTCACGCGTGGAATCTCATTCATGACTGCCAAGGTTGTTAGGACCTTGAAATATTCGATTCAGCGTTTCCGCAGCTGAGTTTCAACTTTAAACAGGCAGTAATGCAAATGCAATGTGCAGAATTCTGCTTTGTTCGGTATAAAAATCTGGGACGGTGTTAGGAATGCGTGAATGTGTATAATTACCCCTTTATACCTCTGCGCGCTCATGTGTTACATTTCCATTGAGCATGGTGCTGGTGTTAAGGGACACAGGGACTGAGTTTTTTAAAGTTTTATATTCATTTCTTTCAGATTCGGCTTATTTGTTTTGTCTATGCATTTAAATAACAGTACTAAATTTCACCAAGTTTCATTCATTAGCTCCTTAGATATTAATTTTCACGTATTTTAATGATATTAAATTATCCGCAAATTCATAACATCCCTGATGGCTTCAAAATTGTTTTGCTTTTAAAAATATTCTGTGAAGGACTTACATTTCTGCAGTGCTCGGGAAAAGTGACGTAAGTCAGTTTCCACAAACCTTTTTTGATAATTTATTGACAAGTTACGGAAGATCTGCTGGCTTGGAAAAAAATACATACTGTAAGTATTTCTCCCATTACAATAATTCATACAGAAAAAAATCAAATCGACATAAATCAGTGTAAGTTGTCAATAAATGATCAAAAAAGGTTTGTGGAAACTGACTTATGTCACTCTTCCCAAGCACTGCAGATATCATGATAAAGAAAACTGCGCGTGGATATTTAAAATTCAAACTATATTTTATTTAACGACGCTCGCAACTGCCGAGGTTATATCAGCGTCGCCGGTGTGCCGGAATTTTGTCCCGCAGAAGTTTATTTTACGTGCCAATAATAATTTATTTATTTATTTATTTATTTATTTAGCATATTAACGTGCAAAAACAACAGCACAAGGCCAATTACAGTTTTGCACGATACAAAACAGAACAAAACAACAAATGATGATGAGAATGAATGATAGAAAATGGCAATGAGATGAAATACAAACAATATAATGGTCTACATAATCAATGATAAAATAATAATTATAAAATTATAAAATTTGTACAATGAGATAATTGAAATAATGGAATAGTCTACATTAATCAATTGACCAAATGCAAGAAATCAATAATAATAATAATAATAATAATAATAATAATAATAATAATAATAATAATAATAATAATCTGCCCCCTATTGACGGTAGCCCTTACGGACTCAGTATATCCTCAAAAAAAATTATTATATATATGTAAATATAGATATTAAATTTTAAATAAGAGAAACAAAGAAAAGGGCGTGAAAAATTACAATTGCTATTAATGTGGCACCATGTAATTAATTAGGATTTGGCAGAATTTTTTTAACACAATTATCACAATGTCATCCCTCAGAGATGTTGGCAGAGCAAACTGCCGTCGAAATTCTTCGAAAAAAGCTGGTATAGTCCCTTGAGCGACATGAACCTGTCGCATTTAAGCACACTTAAATGTCATCGATCTAGGTTGAGATCGAACCCGCAACTTCTGGCACTGAAGGCCAGTGCTATACCAACTGCGCTACCTAGGCCGACTGGATTTGGATTTTTAAATTTGAGAATTGGTTCATGAGAATTTTTTTTTACAAATCATAATTTTTTCTTGATGATTTTCTTTAATTTTTAGAAGTTAAGAATTCATATCAAGAAAAGTGTTTAGTGAAAAGCTGATTCCATGCACAGCTTTGTGTATTAGAGTATGCTGAGTATTTTTGCAAAGTTTTATGTAAATCGGAGCAAATGGAAGCTGCTAGGAACTCTTTATTATTGACCAAAAACGTAGTTTTGAGGAAACGCAATTTTTAGTGGGTGTGGCATTTAAAAAATGGTCGCCAGACCTTTGTAAGCGTAGTCGAGAGCTAAATATAGAGCGGAATGCTAAAGAAATGTGTAATGTAATTATCAGGGAAAGGATTTATATGTAAATACATATTTACTTATAAAGCTAATATAATTTATATTTTGCATTATCTTTATGTTTCACAATGTGTAGGGTTGAAAAATCCTACTTTTATTTTCCATATTTTTCCATATTTTAGAGTTTAGTACATATTTTCGTTAATTTCCATATATTTTCCATATTTCATATAAAACAGTCCATATTATATTAGGTTTAACAATAAAACAAAACAAAATTCCATTAACTTTTAAAAATACATTTCAACAATAGAGATTTAAACACATGTTCAGTAATCCCTTTAACATCAGAGTTATTTGAAAATTAGCAGTCCTATCAACAATGGGAAAGTAAGTTACAAAACTGTATTAATTTAATTTAAAATTTTTAACAGGCTTCAGTTGTGCAGCTCAACAGTTAAATGCCAGTCAGAGTACACATAGGTTCAGTTTTGTAAATCATACTATAAAGACGGTAAATATGCCAAAAGTACGTCATTCAGTCAATTTAAAATCAAAACTAACAAGTTACATTTCAGAATTTAAAGAAGATGGTTTATCAACTGACAATAAAATATTATTTTGTAATTTGTGTCAGTGTGCAGTATCATCTACACAAAAGTTCCTGGTGCAACAACACATTACAACTAGTAAACATCAGGCCAACAAACAACTAAATTCCAAGCAGAGACAATTGTTTTTAACACAACCAACAACATCGAATGTAAGATCTGAGTTTAACATCGACCTGTGCCGTTCTCTCATCTCTGCTGATATTCCTCTCTACAAACTAAAGAATAAGGTCTTCAGGGAATTCCTTGAAAAATATACTCAACATACAATCCCGGATGAGTCAACACTTAGGAAGACGTATGCTCCATCCATCTACGATGAGACAATACAGAAGATAGTTCAATTTGGGTTTCCATTGATGAGACTCCCGACAAAGAAGGTAGACTTGTTGGTAATGTAGTTATCGGTTTGTTAAGTGAACAATATTCTGAACGAATTCTTTTACATTGTGATGTTCTAGAAAAGTGCAATAACAAAACTATAGTTAAACTGTTCAACGAAGCTATGGGTATCCTGTGGCCAAAGGGTATTATGTACGATAATGTGTTATTCTTTATTAGCGATGCTGCCCCTTATATGGTCAAAGCTGGACAAGCATTATCTGTTGTATATCCTAAATTGACTCATTTTACTTGTGTGGCGCATGCATTTCATCGTGTGGCAGAAGTGGTCAGAGACAATTTCCCTAAAGTAGATTTGTTGATTTCATCAGTGAAAAAAGTATTTCTCAAAGCTCCCAGTAGAGTTAACGTGTTGAAAGAAATGTACCCTGAAATTCCATTGCCACCAAAGCCAATTTTAACTAGATGGGGTACATGGCTAGAAGCAGTTGAATATTATGCCGAACATATAGACTCTATTAACAATGTTCTCCTTGCATTGGACTCTGAAGATGCAGTCTCAATTGATACTGCGAAAACAGTTACCTGTGACATAAGTGTGAAGAATGACTTAGCTCACATTCAGCATACATTTTCATGCATCATAAAAACGCTCAAAAGTCTCCAAAATAGGCACCTTTCACTATCTGAAAGTTTTGAAATTATAAATAGTACTGTGGAACAACTGAATCGTGGTAGAGGTAAAGTTGCAGATGCAGTAAGAGCTAAGGTGGACACTGTACTTTCAAAAAACCCTGGATATGAAGAACTACAAAAGGTTGTTGCTGTGATGAGTGGTGAATCAACAGTGAAGATTAACTTGGACTTATCCCCAGCAGACATTGTGAAATTGAATTATGTACCAGTTACTTCTTGTGACGTCGAACGCTCTTTTAGTCAGTATAAATCTATCCTCAGAGACAATAGAAGAAGATTCACTTTTCAGCACTTGAAAGAAATGTTTGTAACCTATTGTTATGGTAACAGACAATAAAAATTGTGTTTTGTTGAAACTACATTGGAAGATAAGGTACGTCCATTATATTTTTTGTTTAGTTTGATTAAAATGTACCAATATTTAACGTACATAGTCATTTTTTTATAATTTTAAGTCCATATTTAATTCCATATTTTGGTAAAAATCCATATTTAATTCCATATTTTGGTAAAAATAACTACATATATATTTACATATTTCATATATTTTTAGTCCATATAAATCCGTTCCCTGGTAATTATTTATGTAAAAATTATTTTTACTATTTTGGCCATTTATTCAGTCCTAGTGCACCTTAAAATAATTCACTTATAAACTTTAACTATACGGCGCGAAATAGCTAAATGAAGATAAGACGGGCCTGCATACACAAGCTGTAACGAAGCCTCTATTTGACACTTTGTGAGAATGTCTTTAATTTATATAGGTCAGTATCTGATAAGTTCAAATATCTTGGAGCAACAGTAACGAATATAGTGATACTTGGGAAGAAATTAAACACAGAATAAATATGGGAAATGCCTGTTATTATTTGGTTGAGAAGCTTTTATCATCCAGTCTGCTGTCAAAAAATCTGAAAGTTAAAATTTATAAAACAGTTATATTACCGGTTGTTCTTTATGGTTGTGAAACTTGGACTCTCACTTTGAGAGAGGAACATAGGTGAAGGGTGTTTGAGAATAAGGTTCTTAGGAAAATATTTGTGGCTAAGAGGGATGAAGTTACAGGAGAATGGAGAAAGTTACACAACACAGAACTGCACGCATTGTATTCTTCACCTGACATAATTAGAAACATTAAATCCAGACGCTTAAGATGGGCAGGGCCTGTAGCACGTATGGGCGAATCCAGAAATGCATATAGAGTGTTAGTTGGGAGGCCGGAGGGAAACAGACCTTTAGGGAGGCCGAGACGTAGATGGGAAGGTAATATTAAAATGGATTTGAGGGAGGTGGGATATGATGATAGAGACTGGATTAATCTTGCACAGGATAGGGACCAATGGCGGGCTTATGTGAGGGCGGCAATGAACTTCCGGGTTCCTTAAAAGCCAGTAAGTAAGTATCTGATACTTGGTTCCCTGATCTGAAAATAGATATGTCTGAAAGACATCTATCTCGTGGTACTGCAGATCTGAAAATAAAGAAGAAATATGAGGACGGGAATAACAAACCAATAAACTGCAATGTTACCGGATTTTAAACTACGATGTTTGTTTGAAATCGGTAAAGAGATGTCACGTACCACGATAGTTACTTGTTCGGAAGATGTAGGTGATCATTCGAACTTATAATACAAAATGATTTGAGAAATCGGTTGGAATTAATTAAGCCTTTGATTTATCCGTAATTTTTCTCTTATAGGAAGCTGAAATTGCGGCAATAACACGAGAACGTGTTTGGAATGAGATCACCTACTTCGAATATTTCGGTATTGGAAAAGATGTTTTGTAATTCTTAGTTTTTCTTTTCGTTCTTTCACCAACCAAAGGATTGAACACTGTATTGCACTAGTAAATGGAAGCGCTTTCACAAGTTACAAGATCTAGGCCTACTTTTCATCTCTTTCAGAAATATTCTGCACCGAACTCTTCCGTAGACTGGCGAATACTGCTTGGTTTTGGTGTGTCTGTTACTTTGCATCCCCTGCACATAGTTCTTCCATAACGCAAACACGTTCATGTTAAGAATATAACCTGGACTTAGGAATTGTCTCGTATAATAGCAACTGTAAGACAGATAAATATGAATTGTTGTTAGCTACATTTTTTTCCATAACATTTGTAACGTTCTCCTATTTTTTTTTTTTTTTTTTTTTTTTTTTTACTTTCCAAGAAAGGTTCAGAAGAAATAACTAAAATACATTTTACTTTCTCATTATATGAACTATAACAGAAAGATTGTGGTAATGTAATAATAGATTCTGATGTTTTTACAGAAATACAAGTTTTGAGCGTCACTTGTATCAGAACTCTTAGTTCATGTCTGTGACATATACCTGTCCATGTACGGCAGTGATATCAAAGGAAGCGCATTTTTCTGACCTTGATGTCGTGCGCGGGCATAAAGCGCTAGGTATGGAAGAAGGAATAAGCAGCCTGTTGGCTTAAAAAAACAGTGGTGCACAAACTTCAAACGGAACGTGAAATTTCGTGTCGTTATTTTTATATGGCTTCTTTCTGTTTGATATTACATATATTGTCTGTAAAATAAATACTAACACCAATTTTTTAATATTGCAGTTGTGTTTTAAACGTTAATAACATAATAAAGAGTTAAGAAGGAATATTCACATTAATTCCATAGCAGTATAACTATACAGTACTAAGTGGATGAAACACATCATTCTTAAAGAAAGTGATATCTCTGAAAAAAAAAAAGAGAGATAGAGTATGACATGATAAGTTGGAATTTATATTGATGGCATCTTTAGCCTTATAAAAGTAATCAATGAACTAACTAAAACAATATTACAGTACAAAGAAAAGTTACCTAGGTATATGTTTTGAGTGTAACTAATATTACATAACAAAACTCTTATCGCATTATGCTTTTAGGGTGATGTTGGTGAGCAACTTTCTATCATCAGAATATTAAGTTATTTTCTCGGAACCTGCTGAAGCTATAGAGCTGACATTTTTAGAACACATGGGCACGTATCTTTTGCTTATGATGTAACAGTAGTTGCTTTGTTAATTCATTTCCTTACAAACAATTTCTATGCGAATATTTTCAAAAATTTCGCTACACTATCTTCAGTTATACGTATTTAAGGTATATTAGATTAACGAAAACATTCTGTAATGCTACTAGATAAATAGGCCTATATCTGAAAATTTCACTTTTCTATAAACAAAAGTTAAGAAAATATTCCTTTGGAATAAAAGAAACAAACTTGTGAAAAATGAGCATTAAAATTAAAACTCACATTCTTAAAATGCACTTATACTTCTCAGGCAAATCTAAAAATTACCATGGATACAGTTTTAATAAGTTATCTTCCCTTTATCTATTGAATCAGTGCTGGCCATCCCTGTATACAGCTCGACCAAGCGGCATATATATCTCTTTCCTTTCCGCTGTAAAGCGCTCAGGCTCTCCTGGGCTCTAAAGCGCGCGATGACGCCAATGGGCATCAATTGACATGACTGGTGTACGGTATAGGGATTTGTCCTAAACTATTAGACGGATTATGTTCTATTCAGTATTTATGAGTTGTCCTGCGCCGTAGCGTCGTGGTCTAAGGTCTGAGGCACCATTTCCGGACTCGCGTTAAAGAATGAGCAATGGTTCGAGTCCTCATGGGGAAGGAATTTTCTCACATGAAATTTCTATCAATGGGCTTCTTCAGTCTGTTACTGAATATTAACAGTGACAAGGACCGGGATTTCTGAGTGGTGTGATTATTATGATATAAAGCCTCCCTGCTAGGAATCGAAGCCAGTACAGTTTAATAGTAGCCAGACACACTACCTCTTGGCAGAGATGCCACGTTATAATTAATCCAGACACCTTCAGAGTCACTAAAATCACTGGCGGCTCGTTACGAAGACATCGTCGTGTTGAATGAATGCGTTTCTCGTCAGCGCCTACATCACGTCTACGCCTCTATTAAGCGAAGACGCAATCAATCCACGTCATAATGTCACCAACATGTGTCACTAGCTGGTGCATAAATAACCCTCATTAAGCATGTTCGCATACGATGCTTGACCTGCCTCTTCTTTTTACCACATGCAGAGCCTGCAAATAAAAAGAAGATGGACGGCAAATGGTTATAAATAGCGCTTCAGACTGCAAATATGGTGTCCCCTGGTTGGGCTACCATTAGGACACAGCAGATTTACCCCTTTTCAAGTTGTACATGCCCTCTCGTATGTTCTGTGTTATTCAGCTGGTAATTTTACATCATGTAAACGACATAAAGCAGATAAAGAAGCAATTTGCAGATGTCTGATATTAAAGTTAATGTATCTTCAGCTGATCAGGAATATAAATATTATAACAACTACCATCATTGCTCAGAGTACAGCAGTACTTGCCACAAAACAAAATGCTTACAGAAGAAACCTGCTACAGTAACGTTATAACGAAGCAAGTTGGAAGGAAATAAGATTAATAATAGAGTCAAAGATGTTGAGTACAAACGTATGTTGTTGTTTAGTCAATTGTCGCAAGACAGGTTTGAACCTCATAAGTAACACCAATAAGGCATCGATCATGAGGCAACTATGCCAGGAGATAATGAGGTAGAGTGGCCAGTTTCTTTGCCCCTCCAATGCATACATCGCCAATTATTTGCTTTTCTCTATTTACAATTATGGTAGCATAAGAATATCATGTAATACACCTGCTGAAACGCTTCTTGCAATCCTCCTGTAATATGTATGTATTTATTTACACTGCAAGTGGGCAAGCACCCGGTGGCAGTGGTATACACAATATAAACAATACACAATAAAATGATAAGCAATACACAATACAATTATACAATACACAATACACTTTAACACAATAATTACAATTAATAATAAAACGTAAAATAACCTAATTTTACAATACAACCTACATATGTATAGGCCCTACATAAGTTTCAATAGTCTTTCACTTTACTCTCATCTCACTCACTGTAGTGGCACTATGGCGCATTCACTGACACTCTATAACACATTTCACTGACACTATAGGACACATTTCATTGACGCTATAAATTATCACTGATCGGAACTATTCACTGCACTGTAAAACCATAACTTCACTGACTCACCTCGCTTCACTGATACAACAGTTCAAAGAAGACAAATAATTACACCCTTATGCATACTTATAAACAGAACTACATTTAAGCTAAACATTTCTGGTCTAAGGCCCTCTTACACGCTATTTTAAAATCATTTACAATTCAAACCAAGGGAGTAACTATGTGACCAATCATACTCTGATGTGCAATGAATACCTTTCAACGGTAGTGTTACGTTATATTCGTACAATTTCAATTATTTTCCTCAAGACTGCTATACAACATTATTTAAAAATCAGGAAAGTTTTAAAATCATCGACATTTTGTTGAAAATAAAGTTTATATACAAATAAAAACCAATTTAATTTACAAAGTACAGTAGAACTCCGCTATTCCGAAATTCCGGACAATCCCAACAGAAGGGAAGGGAAGGGAAGGGAAGGGAAGGGATGGGAAGGGAAGGGAAGGGAAGGGAAGGGAAACTCAATCCATTTAATGCTACAGTATTTAGAACCTCAAATCCTTGAACTCTTGAAGTGTAATAATAATAATAATAATAATAATAATAATAATAATAATAATTTAGTTACTGCATAAACTAGAACTGTACTGCGGGACTTCAAATTAAATTTAAATTGATTACTAAAAATTAATTGCTCCAATATATCTGGGTATACAAAAAGTAATAGACAAGGGGATGCATTGTACAGAGCAGAACTGTAGTATACGCAAAGTGGAATAACAAGTCTTGCTAAATATGCAACTTTTAACTTTTAACATAAAACCTATACCACTTATTCTGCGATGAATCCTTATACTTTGACTTCGTCCCTGGTCCGACCTTCGAAACCAAGCCGGACGAAGACAAGCTAGTTACAGAATTTAATTTTGACATGGAAGAGTTATTACCAGTAATTTTTGGCTGGAATGCTCTCACTCAGGAACAAGATACTCTTTTATGTCGTGAGTCTGGTAGAGCCTCCTGTTCCGAATGAATTTTGCTAAGGATTTTATTCGCCTTAATTCACACTCGAATCGAGCAGCAGTCACGGCGATCATCAGGCAATGAAGAAGAAGTGTAGTAGTAGTAGTAGTAATAGTAGGTTTATTTTGCCTGGCAGAGTTAAGGCCATGAGGCCTCCTCTTCCACTCAACCAGGTTTCAATAATATACATGAAGTACAAAATTAGATTACAAAACAACACAAAAGAAATACCTTAGAAATTACATAAAATATAGTAGAAAATTACAATAGACAAGATCAGTTACATAATATAAAATTACAAATAGTCAAGATCGGTTACATAATATAAAATTACAAATAGTCAAGATCAGTTACATAATATAAAATTACAAATAGTCAAGATCAGTTACATAATATAAAATTACAAATAGTCAAGATCAGTTACATAATATAAAATTACAAATAGTCAAGATCAGTTACATAATATAAAATTACAAATAGTCAAGATCAGTTACATAATATAAAATTACAAATAGTCAAGATCAGTTACATAATATAAAATTACAAATAGTCAAGATCAGTTACATAATATAAAATTACAAATAGTCAAGATCGGTTACACAATATAAAATTACAAATAGTCAAGATCAGTTACATAATATAAAATTACAAATAGTCAAGATCGGTTACATAATATAAAATTACAAATAGTCAAGATCAGTTACATAATATAAAATTACAAATAGTCAAGATCGGTTACATAATATAAAATTACAAATAGTCAAGATCAGTTACATAATATAAAATTACAAATAGTCAAGATCAGTTACATAATATAAAATTACAAATAGTCAAGATCAGTTACATAATATAAAATTACAAATAGTCAAGATCAGTTACATAATATAAAATTACAAATAGTCAAGATCGGTTACATAATATAAAATTACAAATAGTCAAGATCAGTTACATAATATAAAATTACAAATAGTCAAGATCGGTTACATAATATAAAATTACAAATAGTCAAGATCGGTTACATAATATAAAATTACAAATAGTCAAGATCAGTTATGTAACATATAAAATAAAGTAGAAAATTACACATAATCAAAATCAGTTACATAACATAAGGGGAATACACACACACACACACACACACACACAAACACACAGTTTATAAGACCTAACATGCTCGAGATAAATTCGACGATTAATTCGCTTCAGATATATTATACAGTTTATACACTAATAGGATAAAACATGTGGGCTACAAGACATAAAATGTTGATTAGCAAAGTCGTACTAAATGGCATACAAATACGAATGAATAGTAATATATCAAGATGATAAAAAAAAGAAAAAAAAAAAGAAGAGAGAGGAGAAAAAATAACAACTTGGTCATTTAAGACTATTTAGAATTAGATGTGAGTGTATTTAAAGAGAATGACTTCTTCTATATCCGCAGTTACAGTTCACTCCATTTAAATCACGTGTCGAAGTACACATGCACACTCTGTAAATTTGTTGTTAGCACAGCACGTGTATTAAGACCCAGAATGTCTCTAGAAATGTTATTTCCTTGTTCATATCCTTCTGGCGGAAATTGACTTCCAAATCAATCTTTCTCCACGGAAACGAAGTATCATATGCGAACACACCGCACAAACGTAGCGTTAAATGTAAGGACCTTGCTTGGCATGCAGAGCAGCTTCCGAGCCCCTCCTCATTTCCTACACGTCTGCGGAGTGCATGCGTTTGCGAGATAAGTCTGTGCCAGCGCTCCAATCAGCTTCGTTGCATCTTCTGTGCTTGTATTGTCTATAAATGAGTCCTGTAGTTCCAAAACGTGTCTTATCCCGAAAAATCGAAAATTCTGAAAAGTACACTACTGCACTCTATGATCAATACACAATATACTGTCACAAAATTATGCTGCAAAAAATTTCTTCTCCCACTTAGTTTAATAGGAGAAATATGGTTGATGTTCCATATGTGGTTTATCCGCCAAAAGTGTATTCCATACCTTGCCTACTCCATACTCCACAGAAGTGTTGTCAAAAAGGGGCACAACATTTGATTTCATATTTATTCCAGCTTGCCGGTAGAGGTTTAATGGATATTATAGCCTAGCATGCACCGACGTCCGTTTGATACACATCTTGTACCGTCTGTGATGTGCTTGGTGACAGTACGTGAACTGAACTGAACTGAACTGGCATCATCATTGTTTTGTTTACTAAACCACGATATGATATGATATGATATGATATATGATATGATATGATATGGTATGGTATGGTATGGTATGATATGATATATGATATGATATGATATGATATGGTATGGTATGGTATGGTATGGTATGGTATGATATGATATGATATGATATGATATGATATGATATGATATGATATGATATGATATGGTATGGTATGGTATGATATGATATGATATGATATATGATATGATATGATTTGGTATGGTATGGTATGATATGATATGATATGGTATGATATGGAATGATATGATATGATATGGCATGGTATGATATGATATGATATATGATATAATATGATATGGTATGATATGATATGATATGGTATGGTATGATATGGTATGGTATGATATGATATATGATATGATATGATATGATATGGTATGGTATGGTATGATATGATATGATATGGTATGATATGGTATGGTAGGATATGATATGGTATGATATGATATGGTATGGTATGATATGGTATGATATGATATGGTATGGTATGATATGATATGATATATGATATGATATATGATATGATATGATATGATATGATATGATATGATATGATATGATATATGATATGATATGATATGATATGATATATGATATGATATGATATATGATATGAGATATGATATGATATGAGATATGATATGATATGATATATGATATGATATGATATGATATGATATGATATGATATGATATGATATGATATGATATGATATGATATGATATGATATGATATGATATGATATATGATATGATATGATATGATATGATATGATATGATATGATATGATATGATATGATATGATATGATATGATATGATATGATATGATATGATATGATATGATATGATATGATATGATATGATATGATATGATATGATATGATATGATATGATATGATATGATACGGTATGGTACGGTACGGTACGATAGATACGATACGATATATGATGTGATACGATACGATATGATATGATATGATACGATACGATACGATATATATGATATGAAATGATACGATACGATACGATATATGATATGATATGATATGATATGATATGATATGATATGATATGATATGATATGATATGATATATGATACGATACGATACGATACATGATATGATATGATATGATATGATATGATATGATATGATATGATATGATATGATATGATATGATATGATATGATATGATATGATACTAGTGGCTTGTGCAGCAAATGCTGCTGCAAATTAAGTTCGTTAGACGTTCAAATAAACATTTTTCAGATTTATTTTCAATGAAGAATACTTGTGTTTTTAATAGTTATTTGCTTCCATAATAATGAAACATTCTCCCTCTGAATGAATTTTTTTAGGCCAAATACTTTCTCTTGAACCTATCCAACTTCAGTTTTTGAGTTTCAACGCGAAAACGCAAGTATCAATTTCAGGACGATAGCAGTAGCTATTTCAAGTCATTGTGGATTGTAGGCGAAAGTTAAAAAAATGTCAGGTTTGCTAAGCTTTCGAACAATAGCATTTTCGTATAGCTGCTGCATGTAGAACTTGAAATGTAGAGCGTAAAATCATTTTATTCTACTAAGAGATCTTGCTGAAATGATCTGGAGACTACCTTTTGATCTTTCCTTAGGAACTGTAATTTTTGCGCTCTGTCGAGCCAATACTGAAGACAATGACACATATCAATATCTACACTACACCGCCATTAAGTATATGAAAAAGACCCAACCCCACTGGGCTAATAAGTATAAAAATATTTGATTTTTAATAACAATATTATTATCTTACTTAAGTTTTGTAGTTACATATAGCAGCCACTCAGTAAATTATAGAAATGAAGATCTAAATTAAGATATTCTCTACATTTACGTACATAACCTCAAAACGTTTCACTTTCATGTCATCAATATAGTATCAATATTATGTACAATTAATGAAGATGCATTATGATATTAACTATAATAATATTTAATTTCTAATGATAATAATGTCATCAAACTACCTCAAGTTTCGTAGATTTGAATATCCAATACACAGCTGTACTCAGAAAATTATTATACACTGCAGAATCAGTTTTTAATAACAAATTGAATTGAGCTCTAAATATGTCGCCAATCCTGCAGGTCATGGCCTCCGTGTAATAGCCTATTGTTTATTGTAGTGTGTGTTTTGTTGTGAAATACAATCAAGTCGGCCGTGATTCGATAAAATTAGTTCTCAAAACTGACAACAGATGGATTTTGGAAAATAGAAAAATTATGTAGGAAAATTGACATTTCACTGAAAACTACTACTTTTCCGAAAAACTTTGGATTCAAAGCTTCAAAATGATGGGCTATTTATTAAAATCCGTTCAGCCATTTTCCCGTAATTTCCATTACCAGTTCAAATTATGTATATAGATGATATGATATGATATATGATATGATATGATATATGATATGATATATGATATGATATGATATATGATATGATATGATTTGGTATGGTATGGTATGATATGATATGATATGGTATGATATGGAATGATATGATATGATATGGCATGGTATGATATGATATGATATATGATATAATATGATATGGTATGATATGATATGATATGGTATGGTATGATATGGTATGGTATGATATGATATATGATATGATATGATATGATATGATATGGTATGGTATGGTATGATATGATATGATATGGTATGATATGGTATGGTAGGATATGATATGGTATGATATGATATGGTATGGTATGATATGGTATGATATGATATGGTATGGTATGATATGATATGATATATGATATGATATATGATATGATATGATATGATATGATATATGATATGATATGATATGATATATGATATGAGATATGATATGATATGAGATATGATATGATATGATATGATATGATATGATATGATATGATATGATATGATATGATATGATATGATATGATATGATATGATATGATATGATATGATATGATATGATATGATATGATATGATATGATATGATATGATATGATATGATATGATATGATATGATACGGTACGGTATGGTACGGTACGGTACGATAGATACGATACGATATATGATGTGATACGATACGATATGATATGATATGATACGATACGATACGATATATATGATATGAAATGATACGATACGATACGATATATGATATGATATGATATGATATGATATGATATGATATGATATGATATGATATGATATATGATACGATACGATACGATACATGATATGATATGATATGATATGATATGATATGATATGATATGATATGATATGATACTAGTGGCTTGTGCAGCAAATGCTGCTGCAAATTAAGTTCGTTAGACGTTCAAATAAACATTTTTCAGATTTATTTTCAATGAAGAATACTTGTGTTTTTAATAGTTATTTGCTTCCATAATAATGAAACATTCTCCCTCTGAATGAATTTTTTTAGGCCAAATACTTTCTCTTGAACCTATCCAACTTCAGTTTTTGAGTTTCAACGCGAAAACGCAAGTATCAATTTCAGGACGATAGCAGTAGCTATTTCAAGTCATTGTGGATTGTAGGCGAAAGTTAAAAAAATGTCAGGTTTGCTAAGCTTTCGAACAATAGCATTTTCGTATAGCTGCTGCATGTAGAACCTGAAATGTAGAGCGTAAAATCATTTTATTCTACTAAGAGATCTTGCTGAAATGATCTGGAGACTACCTTTTGATCTTTCCTTAGGAACTGTAATTTTTGCGCTCTGTCGAGCCAATACTGAAGACAATGACACATATCAATATCTACACTACACCGCCATTAAGTATATGAAAAAGACCCAACCCCACTGGGCTAATAAGTATAAAAATATTTGATTTTTAATAACAATATTATTATCTTACTTAAGTTTTGTAGTTACATATAGCAGCCACTCAGTAAATTATAGAAATGAAGATCTAAATTAAGATATTCTCTACATTTACGTACATAACCTCAAAACGTTTCACTTTCATGTCATCAATATAGTATCAATATTATGTACAATTAATGAAGATGCATTATGATATTAACTATAATAATATTTAATTTCTAATGATAATAATGTCATCAAACTACCTCAAGTTTCGTAGATTTGAATATCCAATACACAGCTGTACTCAGAAAATTATTATACACTGCAGAATCAGTTTTTAATAACAAATTGAATTGAGCTCTAAATATGTCGCCAATCCTGCAGGTCATGGCCTCCGTGTAATAGCCTATTGTTTATTGTAGTGTGTGTTTTGTTGTGAAATACAATCAAGTCGGCCGTGATTCGATAAAATTAGTTCTCAAAACTGACAACAGATGGATTTTGGAAAATAGAAAAATTATGTAGGAAAATTGACATTTCACTGAAAACTACTACTTTTCCGAAAAACTTTGGATTCAAAGCTTCAAAATGAGGGGCTATTTATTAAAATCCGTTCAGCCATTTTCCCGTAATTTCCATTACCAGTTCAAATTATGTATATAGATGATATGATATGATATATGATATGATATGATATGATATGATATGATATATGATATGATATGATATGATATGATATATGATATGATATGATATAGTATGATATGATATGATATGATATGATATGATATGATATGATATATGATACGATACGATACGATACATTTATTCCACCAGCTTACATCGGTCATGATGGCCCTTCACATTTCTGCATACAGTGCCATCACTCCCTTGGATACATAACATTCTGCTTACACTTTTTTTGAATATCCGGCTATTACATATAAATGACCCTGGTCACTTTTCTACCACGTCACTCACCTCTGTTTTCCTCCCTTCCTTTTCTATTTACCCTTCCCTTTCCTATCTTATTCTAACTAATCTCATTTAACTAAACAATCACTTCTCTCAACCTCTCATTACTTGTTCCCAACATTGTTTACATTAGTTGAACTCTTCCATAGTTGTTAACTTATTTATTCACTTGAATCCCTAACGTTCACTGACCACTTATTCCCATTAGTCTACTCTGTATATTTTCAGACGAAGTAGTTTCTACCGTTTCATTACATTTCCAATCCCACTTTCTTTATTATATTTGTATCACTACTTACTTATTATCACTCACTGGTTATTACTTGTATCTTATTCTTCTTCACTATTATTCCCTTGCCTTACCGTCTTTTCTGTCACCATCACTCTTTTCACTTCATCACTTTCCTATGTTTTGTCACTCATGCACCAACCTCTTAAGTTATAACTTTTCTGTCCATTACTTCTTCCCACTGACATACCTCTATTCGGTGTCGCTAATGTTACTTCATCCCTTCCAGTTCTTGCAGAATCTTGACTTCTTATCGTAGTATCTTCTTCACCTTTCGATCCCTTTTTAAACCACGGTATGCTTACAACCATTCACAGAATTAGAGTCGTACTGTATTGTACACAATTATCTGTAGATGTGTGTACCGTACAGTGAACGAACCAACTCATACTCGAAGACAGAGCCACTTTGAGACTCAGATTTTTTTTAGAAGATTCTTAGTCGTCACTGCTGAAATTTTTTTTTTTATCTAAGATATGTCACCATTCACCAATGGCAGTGTTACTACCAAAGTGCTGGTACAGCCTATGGCTACCACTGTGAGCAGAATTTCTTTTGTAACTGACTTCTGTTATTATTACGATGATCTCTTCTCCATGTATTGTAATCCCTGTAAGATCAGGAATAAAACTGCATGTAAAAAATACGTGCGATAGGATTTAAGTATATTATTAGTTATCTGGAGTAGCACATGGCGAGAAAATATAGTGTAATACTAAAGTAACTGTGAATATTTCATCTTCAAATTTATAGTTATGATTAAATTGTCATTTGTTACATCTTCTGCTTTGCTGCAGTTTAAGCCGAATTAAATATTGGGCCAGTGAAACAGATTTAAGTGTTTTACTCTGTCACACGTTAAAAGTGTTAAAATTGTTAAAAAGATATTTACCTTCGACAGACGGCCCGTTTCGACGCTATTTGTCGTCGTCTTCAGTGTCTCTTGAACCACTGCTGAAATACTTAAATAACCACACTAAACATTCAAATATATATAATTCAACTGGAGTTTACAAATTAAAATGCAATAGTTGCCGACATTTTTACATAGGACAGACAGGAAGATCCTTTCATACAAGATACAACGAACATATTAAAGCTATAACCAAACCTTACATTACATCAAATTATGCAGATCACATTATAGACAATAATCATGACTACAATAATATAGAAACAGATATGGAAATTTTACACATCACACCAAAAAGTTCACAGTTAAACATCCTAGAACAGTACGAAATATATAAGAACACAATAGCACACCCACAATATATACTTAATACGCAACTACAGTTCAATACGCACACATTGTTTGACATCATAATACGTCATAGCATACAGACAACCAACCCCCACCATAGGAGCAACACACCCCCACCCCTACCATCGACAACTGCACATCGCAGAGCCAAAATCAGCAGTGGTTCAAGAGACACTGAAGACGACGACAAATAGCGTCGAAACGGGCCGTCTGTCGAAGGTAAATACCTTTTTAACAATTTTAACACTTTTAACGTGTGACAGAGTAAATTTTATGTTTTTAACAAAGTGTTAACGAGAACTTTAATCAATGAATTAAGTGTTTTAACGACAAAAACGAGTAGGAAGTGCTCCTTATCCAATTTTTTGATTATCCGGAGACGTAGATAGAGCTGATCTTTCAAGCGTTGTGGTTTAGGGGAAAAGCCCAGTCTATAACCCTTTTTCAAATAACCCAGTTTCTGTTTCATCTCTGTTTGTCATGGCAACACAAAACTCATCCCCTGGATACTTGGGGTGAAGGACATTTCAGCGATGAAATATATCATTGCAAAAATAATTGCACTGTTCGTTGCAAATGCAGTAATATGGCGGATTCCCCTGACACGTAACCTATACACTTGATTGTCATCGGCAGCATTTCCCTGCTGTTGATCATAACCTAGGCCACACTGAGATGGCTTGAGCTTTCGGGTCCCTTTGCAATTATCGTTTGAACATGTTACCTTGGCATTTTATTTTTATGCAACACTTACATGATTGACATGCAGGCCTTGTTCTGGAAAGTAGGTTACAGCCACGGCCGTGATTCTTTATGTGTGCAACGCAGCGGTTATTGTCCATTACATGCGTTCAATAAAATCCAGAAAATGAGGTTCTCATCGGTATAAAATTAATGTTGAAGTATGGTGATATTTTAATGGAAGAAAAGAAAATACTTACTTACTTAATTGCTTTTAAGGAACCCGGAGGTTCATTGCCGCCCTCACATAAGCCCGCCATTGGTCCCTATCCTGAGGAAGATTAATCCAGTCTCCATCATCGTATCCCACCTCCCTCAAATCAATTTTAATATTATCCTCCCATCTACGTCTCGGTCTCCCTAAAGATCTTTTTTCCCTCAGGCCTCCCAACTAACACTCTGTATGCATTTCTGGATTCGCCCATACATGCTACATGCCCTGCCCAACTCAAACGTCTGGATTTAATGTTCCTAATTATGTCAGGTGAAGAATACAATGCGTGCAGTTCTGCGTTGTGTAACTTTCTCCATTCTCCTGTAACTTCATCCCTCTTAGCCCCAAATATTTTCCTAAGCACCTTATTCTCAAACACCCTTAACCTATGTTCCTCTCTCAAAGTGAGAGTCCAAGTTTCACAACCATAAAGAACAACCGGTAATATAACTGTTTTATAAATTCTAATTTTCAGATTTTTTGACAGCAGACTGGATGATAAAAGCTTTTCAACCGAATAATAACACGCATTTCCCATATTTATTCTGTGTTTAATTTCCTCCCGAGTATCATTTATATTTGTTACTGTTGCTCCCAGGTATTTGAATTTTTCCACTCTTCAAAAGATAAATTTCCAATTTTTATATTTCCATTTCGTACAATATTCTCGTCACGAGACATAATCATATACGTTGTCTTTTCGGGATTTACTTCCAAACCTATCTCTTTACTTGCTTCCAGTAAACTTCCTGTGTTTTCCCTAATCGTTTGTGGATTTTCTCCTAACATATTCACGTCAACCGCATAGAGAAGCAGCTGATGTAACCCGTTCAATTCCAAACCCTCTCTGTTATCCTGGACTTTCCTAATGGCATACTCTAGAGCAAAGTTAAAAAGTAAAGGTGATAGTGCATCTCCTTGCTTTAGCCCACAGTGAATTGGAAACGCATCTGACAGAAACTGACCTATACGGGGAAAAGAAAATAGTGGGCTTAAAAACAGAATTTTTATAAAACTTGGATTCACATTTTGTAGTAGGACTGTAATCGACACAATATATGAGTAAAAGAAGGTTTGGTCTTAGGAGTTAACTCAAATTTCATTTACAGCCTCCTAGATGTAAAAGTTGCCGCGACAGGGGAAGTAGCATGGCCAAGAAAGAGGATGTGAGCTGTGCGAATGGTAGGACGTACAGCCACATTATCTGAAGGCTTAACTTCAAGATATTGCATATTAATTAGTTATAGCATTGCCCTACGTATGACTCAGATATACTGTAACTAAAATATCCGTCCCCGATGCCTAGTAGCTGTCGTGAGTATACCACTTCGTTTCACGAACTGGTTTATCAATTTTTATGAAAGCGAGTTGTACCTTGAAGTGGGCAGTGGTAAGATACAGACTGAGTACAGACCATGGCTGGGCGCTGATAACTCAATCGAGTCACTACATACTACTCCTTAACTCCCCCTCCACTTCCCGACAAGACAGTTATGTTTCGGACCGATACGAGTAGACAGATAGGCTAACATCGCTCAGTAACGGATAGTATAAGCCAGGCATCATAGCTTTCTACTCTCACTAATCGCCTAAAATCCACCACTGATGCACAGTGCCTTAGTATGTGTTTGTTTCTAAAGCGGAGTAAGCGAAAAAGACATGGGCGGGAGTATTTCCTTTCCTTTTCCTTTCCCCTTTATACGAAGGACTGGTATAAACAGACGGAAGGGAGCATAAGCTAGAACGTTGGAATCAAAAAGTAGTAGTAGTATGACCGTCAGGATTCAGGAGTGCCATTTCTTTAATTGGCTAGTGTTCTGAAGCTAAAAATGTATTGTTAATTGTTTCAATTTTTAACTAAAAATGACATCATTCTTACGCACTTATCAAAACATTTATTACAAATCATACGACTTTAGGAACTTGATTCTTTACAGTTTAGTTATGCATCATAATGTACATTCTAAAGAATTTACAAGAGTGGCGTGACTTGTAACAATTGCTGTCATAAATGCGTAAGAAAATGTAATTTTGTAATTAAAAAATCCAAAAACAAATCCTGTAGGAAGCAACTGTGGAATACACAACACATTTTTAGCTTATTAAAGAAATGATACTCCTGAATAGTTCATTATTATCTATACTAATAATAAATCTGTAGCCGAAATTTTTCTGGTAATTTTTCCAAAAATAATTGGTCCTAACATATATAATTAAACAACCTGAAACCGAAAATCGCATTTTTGACATTTTTGTTTGTATGTCTGTCTGTATGTTTGTTACCTTTTCACGCGATAATGGCTGAACCGATTTATATGAAAATTGGAATATAAATTAAGTTCGTTGTAACTTAGATTTTAGGCTATATGGCATTCAAAATACTTTATTTAAAAGGGGAGTTATAAGGGGGCCTGAATTAAATAAATCGAAATATCTCGGTTATTATTGATTTTTGTGAAAAATGTTATACAACAAAAGTTTCTTCAAAAATGATTTCCAATAAGTTTTATTCTTTACAAAATTTTGATAGGACTGATATTTAATGAAATAAATGAGTTTTAAAATTAAAATAACGCCATATAAGACGGTGCAATGAATTAAGAACAAATGACGTCGTCTATAAGGGGCCTTGGACAACAACAATCGAAACAGGGGCCTTGGACATCAACAATCGAAAGCTATTAAACATAGCCTACAGAGAATGTTTCTGTTTTTGTATGAAGTAATATCAGAAGCTAAATTAACCGATTTGTATAATTAATTATTATTTCACATTGGAAAGTGTGGTTTCTCTAGATGGACATAATGCTATAATGTTATTACAGTAACGTCTGAGTAAATCGAGGACAGGTAAGATTAAAATAGCTTCTTATGCACAGAAAATTTGATAGGCTATTTTGTACATTCGTTTTCTGTATTTCTTAAAATAATATTTATGTACACTCATTTTAATCTCAGAGAATTAACGAACAACGAGAGTGTATTGATTTAGTATGCAGTAATAGTACGTTAGCTTAGCAATCCATTATTTTATAATTCAAATTTTAACTATGCTCAATTGAATCGTGTTAAAATACATAAAATATATATGCAATAAATGCAATGCAAAAAAAATTGGGTAATGAGCGAAGCAGATTATCTTGCGCTGTTGTAAAAGTTGTTCCCTTGATCAAACGTCCTATTTTAATTATGTAATTACTTTATACTTATTTCTAACAGGCACAGCGGAGCGCACGGGTACGGCTAGTCTGTAATATTCTTTTACCCTTAAAACTAAAAAAAAAGGTATTTTACAAACAACTTCAAATTAGTGTAACTCTGAAAATATTGAGATTAGGACAAATGTTTATATGGCATTTTTTCCTCAGAATGTCTTCGGAAATAAGCTTTATATGGGACGGTAAATCCTCGTGAATTTCCCTGTCTGTCTAAAGTAGCACATAACTTAATTTTTTCAAATTTGTATATGCTTCGGTAGAAAATTTACAGGAAAAGACTGATTTTTTGCACCACAATAGCCCTACTTGATCCTAGTGGTTCTTTTATTTACTGCGTAATACATAGGTACTGGAGCTGAGGAATTATAAGTAATTAAAAATACCAGTTTATTTAATTAAAAGAGTCCAGTCTTTCAGAAATCTTAATACAGTACGCGCACATTTTCATTACCTTTCTCTGATTATGGGCGAGAAGAAAAAAACGTTAATATTAAAAAAATTACCGCAACTCAAACTTGAAAACTCTGCTTCCTGAATAATCGGCAGCGAGTTCAACTGTATATTACAAGCATATCTCACACTGCAAATCCACCGCCGCTCTCATTTTGGAACTACTATGTCTGTGTTCAGTGGATTAGTGTGGATGTTTCAGTTGCCCCCACTTCTCGGATACTTACGACGTAATTCAGTTCAGGATTTGCAGCATTAAGTGGCTTCCGGGAGAATTCTCCCTACTTATTACACTCGGGAACATCTCTCTATAAATGATCTCCTGCCTCAGTTTTCCGGATGGACGGCGTCTAATAGCTTCACTGTCAGTCTAGACGGACAGCATATCGTTAACTTCGCTCTAGCGTGCAATTGCATTCTTGTGGAAAGTAAATCCCACGTTACCGTGAATTTAAAATGCTAAGATATTGAAGTCATTTCCGAAGGGGTGGGGGGAATACAATTCCGCACATCAGTCATATGAAATACTTCCATTTCAATTATTACAGAAGAGAAATAAATTTTTTAACTTTGCTCTAGAGTATGCAATTAGGAAAGTCTAGGATAACAGAGAGGGTTTGGAATTGAACGGGTTACATCAGCTGCTTGTCTATGCGGATGACGTGAATATGTTAGGAGAAAATCCACAAACGATTAGGGAAAACACGGGAATTTTACTGGAAGCAAGTAAAGAGATATGTTTGCAAGTAAATCCCGAAAAGACAAAGTATATGATTATGTCTCGTGACGAGAATATTGTACGAAATGGAAATATAAAAATTGGAAATTTGTCTTTTGAAGAGGTTGAGAAGTTCAAATATCTTGGAGCAACAGTAACAAATATAAGTGATACTCGGGAGGAAATAAAACACGGAATAAATATGGGAAATGCGTGTTATTATTCGGTTGAGAAGCTTTTATCATCCAGTCTGCCGTCAAAAAATCTGAAAGTTAGAATTTATAAAACAGTTATATTACCGGTTGTTCTTTATGGTTGTGAAACTTGGACGCTCACTTTGAGAGAGGAACATAGGTTAAGGGTGTTTGAGAATAAGGTGCTTAGGAAAATATTTGGGGCTAAGAGGGATGAAGTTACAGGAGAATGGAGAAAGTTACACAACACAGAACTGCACGTATTGTATTCTTCACCTGACATAATTAGGAACATTAAATCCAGACGTTTGAGATGGGCAGGGCATGTAGCACGTATGGGCGAATCCAGAAATGCATATAGATTGTTAGTTGGGAGGCCGGAGGGAAAAAGACCTTTAGGGAGGCCGAGACGTAGATGGGAAGATAATATTAAAATGGATTTGAGGGAGGTGGGATATGATGGTAGAGACTGGATTAATCTTGCTCAGAATAGAGACGAATGGCGGGCTTATGTGAGGGTGGCAATGAACCTCCGGGTTCCTTAAAAGCCAGTAAGTAAGTAATTGTGAAAACTGTTTCGTTTATATGACGTCATTCCATTTTCGACCAATGAAGTGTAATGAAATTTTGAATTCCAACCAATCACAGTCACACTTTGCGATAATTTTTGCAGCTAGATGATTCATCGTTATCAATTTATCACATGGTCGTTCTTTTGTTTAGTCTTTGTCGCCAACTGTTTCCCCGTAAATTGATGATCATGAATACATTAAGATGCAAGTACACAGTTAAACTGTTCTTTTATCTTTAAAGCAATGAATGCAAGATTGAAATTTTATATTAATTAATATAGCCTATTTACGCAGTGAAGACGACGTTCAAAACGGCGCACTATGTAGACACAAAATCTTCATGCATCTTAATTGAACGAACTTTTTAAACTTAATTCTTTCAATATTCTTCCCAGATTGCACGCATACGCGTTTGGAATATTGAACTGTGTAGATGCAGTTTTAGTTCCGTTACACACTACAGCGAGAATGCGTCTGTCGAGCTATAAAAAATGATTTCCTTTAGCAGGAGTAACAGCTGACATTGGTCCTGATCCTACATGTAACTTAACCTATAATTGTAGCCTATAAAATTTTTATTTTTTGAATGAAATTAAACAGTTAATAGAAAGTGAGATGTTCAAATTTATGTAACATTATCGCATATCAAACCCAAAGACCTTGTATAGTAATATATACAAGGTCTTTGATCAAACTGCCTTCCGTATGGAGTAATAAAATTCTATAGAGAGATGGATTCACTGTGTAGCAACATGTCTCGCTGCGAATACATAAGCATTGCTATACAATTCTTCATTTAATTAATGTATTAATCAGGTTACAGTAATTATATTATAAAATTGTAAATTAAACTATGATTTCAACAGATAATGCACATGTATTTATGTTATAATAATACGAGAAAAGTGCAGTGCATGTAATTAACATTGTTAAACCTGTATTTCGCTTTTCGCAATTGACATTACTGAATAACATCGAGTTTCTTTATTGCAGTAATCGATATTCATCTATTTCAACTTCACAATGCCTGAATAGGTTAAGTATTCGTAAATATGCAATTATTAATATTTTGTGATCGAATTTAGGGATATATTATTTACATTTTTATTTTATTCACGAAATAGTGACATTACTATAGAAAATGTTGGGGTTCTTCAACTATCTGGCGATATTTACCCGAGCTTCACACCATTGTCAAATTCACTTTCGTAGATATAATACATGCAAAAAATCAAATTTAATGCTGTTTAAATTGTATAACTGAGATGTAAATTTAAATAAAATATGCATAATGTATTAAAGGTGAAATTTAGCAGTCTTCATCCCTGATTAAATTTCAAACTTATTTACGTGCTAATGTTTAGGATTTACCTTGCTTGACTAGTTTCAAAGTCTTGTGCTTCATTGTCGAAAGACTAGTGGAGACTCCACTAGTCTAGATTTTCTGCAACTTCGAAGTAAAGCCACGATTGAAGTTTGCTTTCGTCAAATGTCGATTGTGAATACTGTGATGTGATGATGACGAAAAAAGGAAAACGTTTTAAATACGAAAGGAAACCTAACACTACACAAGTACACTGTGTAACTTTCGTGGCATGGAGTGAGGATGACTCCTGCACTGAACCAGTTACGTACCATATAAATCCATTGCGCGGTAGCCCATAGAGGACCAAGGACTGCCAGCCTAATGCTGACCTAAAGTTCACATACCTCAGCAGAGGTGAACGATCATCCAACCAGTCCAGGGGTAATGTGCAGTTAGTACGGTGAGCCCCAATCCGTTATAGCTGGTTTTCGAAACTGGATTCCCTTCTCACTGTAGCTCCCGAAATTCATCATGATGCTGGGTGGACACCGATCACATACACTAGTCGAAATTTCATGAGAAAATTTCTTCATAACAAAGTTTAGAACTAGTGCTCTCTTCGCAAAGCTCGTCCAAGACAAGGTCACGCAGATACGACGCTGGAAAGCAACATATGTGTATGTGTATGTATGTATTTATTCACACTGCAAATGGGTATATACCCGGTGGCAGTGGTAACTAATTACACTCAATAATGACAATTAATAATAAACACAACTAATAAAAACATTAATTAATAATAATGATTAATAATACTAATAATAATAATGATAATAATAATAATAATAATAATAACAATAATAACAATAACAAGGAGCATCCTAAATTAAATGAAGCATGATCACTTAAAATAATATTTAAAGTAAATATAATTTGTATCTTAACCCTAAGTTCGAACTAAGATCCACGAGTGGACAAGTTTATACCTGCACAAGTACCTTTCGGCACTACACTAATTTTCGCTGTCAACTCACTCACTGCACTGATTCTACCTGATTTCACTAACACTTCAAAACCATTTCACTGTTCAAATACTTTGCACAGCCACTTCACTGACACAAACACACTTCACTTACACAATAGACTTCACTGACACTACACACTTCACTGACACAACACACTTCCTCACTGATAGAACACTTCAAATAACAAGATATCAATTACACCCTTTAAATAGTTACTACCGTCTATTAGTAAAGTCCTTAAGCCTATTTTTAAGTACATTTTTGGTTATTGGTAAAGCCTTTAGTAAGTCTGCAGGTAAAGCATTCCAGTCCCTGATAGTACGATTGAGAAAAGAAAACTTTCCAGTGTCCGTCCTCTGTCTTCTTTCCCTCAATTTATATGAGTGGTCGTTCCTTGATGATATTAATAATGGAAAAAGATATGAGATGGGGCTTGAACCCAAGACCGTGAGTTTGATACTGCGTTAGCAATGCGCCGAACTGTGGTCGGCAGGATAATCTACACAAAGCAGTGTAGACTTAATTTGGTAGCCTGCATTGTACACGACGCGTGACGTCGGCAGAGCGGCGCCTTGCCCAACACTTCACCCACGCCCGCCCCAATGAGGAAACTGTCACGAGGCGAGAAGGCTGTTCATCTCCACTTGTTAATAAGTTGCCCTGCTCAATTTTCTTGTCTGTTAAACCCTGAGAGACAGGACCTGGTGCTGAGCTACTTCAACCACAAGACGAAAGAAATTTGTCAGCGGGGAGATGAAACTTGTCCGCAGAGACTAATAAGTCCAAACTTTCATTGCGACTTTGTGTTCAAACTCGGAACCTTGAAGCGACATGCTTAAAATTCCTCAAAGCACGGGCAATCATAGTAATCAAAATATATTACGTCACATCATAACATGTCCTATGCCGTAAATGACTTATTTAACATAGTATATTACGCATTTTGAGAGTAATAAATTATAAAGTATATCAACCAACAAATGTTAGGTTACAACTAATCTTGCTACAGCTCCTATAGTGTCGTTCTTATCATAGTTTCTACTAATATTAATTTTACGACTAATATTGTTACTTCTATTGTTATGATTACTTTTCTACTACTGCTTTATCTGCTACCTTATTACTACGTTCAATTATTGCTCCGATCTACTACTATTATCCCTGCTCTAATTCTACTACAACCTCCATCTCTGTTCTAATTCTACTGTTATTCATACTCTTTGTTGTAATGTTACTACTATTTATCACCTTTGCTCTAATTCTACTACTACCGCCATCTCTGTTCTAATTCTACTGTTATTTATCATCTTTGTTGTAATGTTACTACTATTTATCGTCTTTGCTCTAATAGTACTACTACCGCCATCTCTTTTCTAATTCAACTGTTATTTGTCACATTTGTTGTAATCTTACTACTATTTATCACCTTTGCTCTAATTCTACTGTTATTTGTCATCTTTGTTGTCATGTTTACTTCTGTTTATCATCTTTGCTCTAATACTACTACTACCGCCATCTCTGTTCTAATTCTACTGTTATTTATCATCTTTGTTGTAATGTTACTACTATTTATCGTCTTTGCTCTAATAGTACTACTACCGCCATCTCTTTTCTAATTCAACTGTTATTTGTCACATTTGTTGTAATCTTACTACTATTTATCACCTTTGCTCTAATTCTACTGTTATTTGTCATCTTTGTTGTCATGTTTACTTCTGTTTATCATCTTTGCTCTAATACTACTACTACCGCCATCTCTGTTCTAATTCTACTGTTATTTATCATCTTTGTTGTAATGTTACTACTATTTATCGTCTTTGCTCTAATAGTACTACTACCGCCATCTCTTTTCTAATTCAACTGTTATTTGTCACATTTGTTGTAATCTTACTACTATTTATCACCTTTGCTCTAATTCTACTGTTATTTGTCATCTTTGTTGTCATGTTTACTTCTGTTTATCATCTTTGCTCTAATACTACTACTACCGCCATCTCTGTTCTAATTCTACTGTTATTTATCATCTTTGTTGTAATGTTACTACTATTTATCATCTTTGCTCTAATAGTACTACTACCGCCATCTCTTTTCTAATTCAACTGTTATTTGTCACATTTGTTGTAATCTTACTACTATTTATCACCTCTGCTCTAATTCTACTGTTATTTGTCATCTTTGTTGTCATGTTATTTCTATTTATCATCTTTGCTCTAATTCTACTACTACCACCACCTTTGCTCTAATAAAATTCTACTATTATTACCTCTGATAAATTCTGCTGCGCTACGTCTACTCTGGTATTCTTATACTAATATTACCTCTACTCTGAATCCTACTACTATTATCTCTGCTCCGCTAGTGCTATCACATCTGTTCCACTTCTACTATTTTCTCTGATATTCTGCTCTTTTATTTCTATTATCATTTCTACTGCTATTTCCTTTCCATTACTATTCGTATTGCTATTTCTGTTCCACTACTGTTTCTACTGCAGTATTAATAAAACTACTATTAATAATAAAGGTATTATTTAATATTGTTAATATTATTTCATAACGCAGGCAGTGTTCTGAAGTCACTGATCTGCAGATGTGTAATATTCTTGCTTTGTATTATTCTCGACCTGACAACAGGACATCCGATGAAACTGTCTGATTTGTGTCATCAGCATCTCCGTAGAGCCTCACCCAATACAACACAGTAGGCTACAAGGAATTAGCTGAAAAATATTCATGCACTCGGCGTGGTACGAATCTCCGGCAGTATTTTTACCCTGCGATAAAAAGTGTGCCTTATCCTTCGCATACTATGCGGCAGCTATTTTGAAATTAACGCTGGACTAGAACGAATCAAACCCGGTAAGCGTACATGTGTATATCGTATCGGATTGTATTTAAGATAACTTTGACTCAACTTGAAGGATCCTCCGCACTAGTTAGTTCAAACCCTAATGCACATTGTCTCTGTGGTTACAAATAATTTTCTACGTCGAATTAAATTGTGCGCACAGTTGATGGAGCATTACGGAACACCTGTTTCTGTCACGTCCGCGTACATTTTTCATATTTCCGCTACGTTAGGACGAAATCATAACATTTTTTTGTTCATATCCTCATCTTCTGCACATTCGCTTCTTTAATTTCCGTTGTTGTACGGCAAATTTAACCTCGTAAAGAGTTACACAGGAGACGACATAATGTTCCTTTTTAACGGAATCGTCCCAATCCTGTCGGACGTCCCTGCTATTTCCAGCTACAGCTAATAACTGGTGAAAGGGGAACAATGTCGCATACACTCAATTCCAAGAAAACCTTCCACACTGCACAATATGTATTGAATATTCAGTATTTGCTGTATCTGGCGCTGAAATTCGTTCCCATGAATTATTCATGTAGATTAAATATTTGTTGCATTTGTTTTGTTTTACAAAACCGGCATCACTTCAACAAATACTAGGCCTACAAAATAAACACTTTTTTTTGCATATGATTAGATTTATAGGACAATCTATAGAGGAGAATATGTTCACATTAAAAATATAGAAACAATCTTGAACTGTAAATATGAACAGAGAGATCGAAAACAGTGGTCGTTTTGGCAATAGATAGATAGGTAGATAGATAGATTTATTCGTTCCAAAATATTCTTACATTTGCTTTACAGCATAGAATACAGCATAGAATAAAGAACATGTCCAATTCTTACGTTTAACAATAAAATGCAATACATATAAAATGCAAATATGAAATATGTACAGAATTAATACCTTAATAACAATAATAGTTTATACAATGTAATATGCAAATTAAGCTTTCAGGAATAAATCCCTGTAAAGTTAATTTGAATAATTTCGAGGGAAAAATTGTTCCGAGGCCGGGTATCGAACCCGGGACCTTTGGTTACACGTAGCAACGCTCTCCCAACTGAGCTACCCGGGAACTCTACCCGACACCGATCCATGTTTACCATTTAATAGTATTAAAATATTTACACAGTACTGTGAAATGTCAAGAATTCATCTACAGAATAGAAAGTGTGAGATATTAAGTAATTTTTTAGTTTTACCTTAAATAATGCAGGGTTTTGGCTATGATTCTTAATGTCTTCAGGAAGACTATTGAACATTTTTATCGCCATGTAACGTACTCCCCTTTGAAAGGATGATAAATTTGATGATGGCGTATGAAAATCATTCCTTCTGCGGGTATTTATACTATGTATGGCTGAGTTAGTTGGAAAATTTTCTTTATTACATAAGAGGAAATTTATTGTAGAGTATATGTATTGATTTGTTAAGGTCAGAATCTCTAATTTTTTTTTAAATAATCTACATGATTCTCTAGCCTTTGCTCCAAACTATTATTCTAATGGCTCTTTTTTGTAATAAGAATATATTTTTACTATCTGCAGAATTTCCCCAAAATATTATTCCGTAGGACATAATGGAATGAAAATAGGCAAAATATATTGTCTTTAAGATACTGCTGTTTACAAATTGTTGTAACGACCTAATTGCGAAGCATGCTGAGCTAAGTTTGGGGGTTATTTCTTTGATATTATTTTTCCAATTTATTGTACCCATGCGCTCCGCTGCACCCGTTAGAAATAAATATAAAGTAATTACATAATTAAAATACGACATTTGATCCAGGGAACATTCGTGTTTGATAGAAGGATAAATCGTTTAATATGTTACATAATTTAAATTGCATCCAAATAATTAAAATGCGATCATTTTGGTCCAGAGACCACTCATTGGTGCAATGACAATTCCTTTAACATGTTTCTAATTTTTATTACATGCAACCATAGTTTAATGAACATTGACATCATTTAGATTTAATGTGTATACTTTATTTTACTTGTTATAGGTTTCCATTGAATTATGGTAATAACTTAATTTTAACCCTTGTTTTTCTACGTATTCAGTAAATGGCGTTTGGCCCACTATGGTTCTGAACCCTTCAAATAACTTAAATTATATTATATTATATAATATTACATTACACATATTATATTATATTATATTATATTATATTATATTATATTATATTATATTATATTATATTATATTATATTATATTATATTATATTATATTATATTATATTACATCAGAAGTTACTGTAATAACATTATAGCATTATGTCCATCTAGAGAAACTACACTTTCCAATGGTGAAATAATAATTAATTATACAAATCGGTTAATTTAGCTTCCGATATTACTTCATACAAACACAGAAACATTCTCTATAGGCTATCTTTCATAGCTTTCGATTGTTGCTGTCCAAGGCCCCTTATAGACGAAGTCATTTGTTTTTTATTTCATTATACGGCCTTAGATGGTAGTTATTTTAATTTTAAAACTCATTTATCTCATTAAATATCAGTCCTATCAAACCTTTTCAAGGAATAAAATTTATCGCAAATTAGTTTTAAAGAAACTTTTGTTATGTAACATTTTTCACAAAAATCAATAATAAGCGAGATATTTCGATTTATTTAATTCAGGTCCCCTTGTAACCCCCCTTTTAAATAATGTATTTAGAGTGGCATATAGCCTAAAATCTAAGTTACAACGTACTTAATTTATATTCCAATTTTCATCGAAATCCGTTCATCCATTATCGCGTGAAAAGGTAACAAACATACAGACAGACAGACAAAAATTAAAAAAAAGCGATTTTCGGTTTCAGGGCGGTTAATTATATAATATGTTAGGACCAATTATTTTTGGAAAATCGAAAATTACCAGAAAAATTTCGGCTACAGATTTATTATTAGTATTGATTAATATGCAAACCAAGAAATTTGGTTGTTGATGTTTCTAGTAGAGGTATATTGTTGATAGTTGTGTCCAATGTTTCAGATGCAATAGGATGCAATGCAAAATTAATTTGCTGCAAACCATAAGTAATATTAATTAACTGAGCTATTTATTTTAGCATATGATTATAAAAAAAAGTTTACAGGTTACTGTACTTAATGTTGAGGGCTTTTATATTGGTGGAATTCTTCAACTTTTGTGCTGAGTGTGAGAGGCAGGTTTGTGAACTCTAGTTGTGGTTTTGAGCTGCGGCGAACAGTACGCTAACGGCGCTTTCAGAGTATAATTTAACGAAAATTAGCAGTTCGTGTTATTCTGTACAGTTCAACGTCCTGGATATTAAACACACAATGTGTGAAATAACTTTTGCAGAGGTGAAATTTCTACTCTCAGTAAATGTTACACAAAGCAAGGTAGAATTACAAATGCAGAAATGAGAGCAGATGGATATTTGCAATAAGAGATAAACCATATAGATGCCAACAAAATTGAATATATCAGCTGAATATCAAATTTACAACATAGACCATAAGGAAAATAGACGCAGCAAACCTACAACTACGCAGCACTGAAATCATAAATTCATATGATTGCTATTTTAATGATATTTTTAAATTGTCGTCAGTTTTTTGGTCTGAAGCCGTGTGCATGTTCAACCAAGACTGAAAGAGTTTCTAAGTGGTGTGTTAGTCGTGTTACTGCCTTTTGCATTCCAGACAACACAATTATTCTAAAGGTTGTTTCGACAGTTTCGCTTTTATAGTTTCGATACTACTTCTGTAGCGGGTGAAATGATTGGCATCGTTGAAAATTCATTCAGACTAGGTAACTCATGGATGGGAGAAGTTCACTCTTTTGTTAAGGGGGAAAGTACATCATTGGCCTGCATAAATTTACTTACTTACTTACAAATGGCTTTTAAGGAACCGGAAGGTTCATTGCCGCCCTCACATAAGCCCGCCATCGGTCCCTATCCTGAGCAAGATTAATCCGTTCTCTATCATCATATCCCACCTCCCTCAAATCCATTTTAATATTATCCTCCCATCTACGTCTCGGTCTCCCAAAAGGTCTTTTTCCCTCCGGCCTCTATAACACTCTATATGCATTTCTGGATTCGCTCATACGAGCTACATGCCCTGCCCATCTCAAACGTCTGGATTTAATGTTCCTAATTATGTCAGGTGAAGAATACAATGCGTGCAGTTCTGCGTTGTGTAACTTTCTCCATTCTCCTGTAACTTCATCCCTCTTAGTCCCAAATATTTTCCTAAGAATATTATTCTCAAACATCCTTAAAAATGTAGTAAAATTAATTTTTATATCTCAGCTACTATAAAGTTAAATCAACAAAACTTTTCGTGCTTGATATAAATATTGTAAGCCAATTGTATTCAGTTAGAATTAGAGTGGGGGATCGGAAGAGAAGGCCTATTGGCCTTAGCTCTGTCAGATTAAATAATAATAATAATAATAATAATAATTATTATTATTATTATTATTATTATTATTATTATTATTACTAGCCGTACCCGTGCGCTCCGCTGCACCCGTTAGAAATAAATATAAAGTAATTACATAATTAAAATAGGACTTTTGATCCAGGGAACATTCGTGTTTGATATAAGGATAAATCGTTTATTATGTTACTTAATTTAAATTATATTTGCATAATTAAAATGCGATCATTTTGATCCAGAGACCACTCATTTGGTCATAAAAATGATTTTAGGAAATACAGGAAACGAATGTACAGAATAGCCTATCAAGTTTTCTGTGCATAAGAAGCTATTTTAATCTTACCTGTCCTCGATTGACTCAGAAGTAACTGTAATAACATTATAGCATTATGTCCATCTAGAGAAACTGCACTTTCCAATGGTGAATTAATAATTAATTATACAAATCGGTTAATTTAGCTTCCGATATTACTTCATACAAATACAGAAACATTATCTGTAGGCTATCTTTCATAGCTTTCGATTGTTGCTGTCCAAGAACCCTTATAGACGAAGTCATTTGTTTTTTAATTCATTACACGGCCTTAGATGGCAGTTAATTTAATTTTAAAACTCATTTATCTCATTAAATATCAGTCCTATCAAACTTTTTCAAAGAATAAAACGTATCGAAAATTATTTTTAAAGAAACTTGTATTATGTAACATTTTTCACAAAAATCAATAATAAGCGAGATATTTCGATTTATTTAATTCAGGCCCCCTTATAACCCCCCTTTTAAATAATGTATTTTGAATGCCATATAGCCTAAAATCTAAGATACAACGAACTTAATTTATATTCCAATTTTCATCGAAATCCGTTGAGCCATTATCGCGTGAAAAGGTAACAAACATACAGACAGACAGACAGACATACAAACAAAAATTTCAAAAAAGCGATTTTCGGTTTCAGGGTGATTAATTATATATGTTAGGACCAATTATTTTTGGAAAATCGAAAATTACCAGAAAAATTTCGGCTACAGATTTATTATTAGTCTAGATTAGGACTTATATTGCTAATTAAAACAATCATTGTATGTATAATAAGAGGATTATTGTCACAAAGATTTTTATTTTCATACATTTTATTTCTAATTTCCCATACTGTTACTATTATTTACATATAAGGATTTAATATTACTAACAATAATAGTTACGTAACATCAATTATTTTTATACTCTATTATTATTAATATTATTATTATTACTATTTTTATTATTATTATACACAAATTACACTTTATAAAACACTATTAAAGATAATATTAAAGTTGTATAATTTTTTTACAATCGTAAAGCATTTACATAATAAAATGTACAAGTAATTAAATATCTGCATGATCCTTTTACTGGAATGTTTTAAAGCCCTGCATCAACAACATAGTCTAGGACCTTATATCTATTCCTTCAGGAAATGTCTTCATCCTAATAAAAAATTTGAGATAATGTAACGATTAAGAAAAAAATTCTTGTAGAAATAGGTAAAAGATCCTAGACTGTGTTGTTGATGTAGGTCCTTAAAACATTGCAGTAAAAGAATCATGCAGATATTCATTTAATTGTGTATTTTGCTTTACTGTTGTAAAAAAATTATGCAACTTGATATTATTTTTACAGGTAATTATTAGCTATTTTAATATCTGAATAGTGTTTTATAAAGTGTAATGTATGTATATTAAGCATGAAAAGTTTTGTTCATTTAGCTTTTATTGTAGCTGAGATATAAAAAAATGAATTTCACTAAATTTTTCCGCGCCAATGATGTACCTCCCCTCTTAAAGGATTAATTGACGCTAGTCGTAAAGTCTTCTTAGGTGGGTGAATTTCCGTACAAATGCTAGTTTTGAAGGATTTGGATGAGAGTATTTCTGAATATAAAAGTAAATGAATACGTTTAGAATCTCATTGTAAACCGCTATGCCCACTTGCCGTTTATATCGCTTTAAATTTCGTAAAGGGGGAATGAACTGCGTGGAATTATCGCCCTTGTGACGAAGACTGCAGTGACAAAAAGTGTGACGAAAGGTCCTCGGAACATTTTTGCAGTGAAAAATCCGGTAATCATAAATCCATACCGAAAATAGCCGCGTAGAGCTCGTATAGTGTATTTTGTATTGTATTGTATTGTATTGTATTTATTAACATTCCATGGTATTCATACATGCTTACAGCTAGAATATGGAACAAGTCAAAAAACTTAATACTATTATAAAATCTTAATTTATAGTCACAGTCTAGATGAAATATATACAGACGAGATTTGCAATATAGTCTACTAGTACAACACAAAGTTCTAGTATCGAGTTCATGAAGTGTTATTGAATGTCATGAATTCAACTACAGAATAGAAGGCGTGAGAAATTAGGTACTTCTTTAATTTGGCCCTAAATAATTTTATGTTTTGAGTTTCATTTTTTATATCGACAGGGAGGCTATTAAAAATTTTTACTGCCATATAACGCACTCCTTTTTGATAGCACGATAGACTTTCCGATGGAGTATGAAAGTCATTTTTTGACGTGTATTTATGCTATGAACTGTTGAATTAGTTACAAAGTTTTCACGATTACATACGAGGAAGATTATTAATGAAAAGATATACTGACAAGCCATGGGCATTATTTGTAGTTTTTTTAAAATAGTCCTACACGATTCCCTAGATTTGGCACCTACTATTATTCTAATTACTCTTTTTTGTAATAGAAATATATTGTTACTATCTGTGGAATTTCCCCAGAATATTATTCCAAAACTCATTACCGAGTGGAAGTATGCAAAGTATATTGTTTTTATGGTATTGATATTTACTATCTTTTGCATAGATCTAATAGCAAAACAAGCTGAATTTAGTACTAAAGACTGTATCCTGAGTATAAAAACGAGTGAGACATTTACATCACTGAAAACATTTGTTTTTATGCAACTGTAGCCAGAAAGTACTGCCCTCTCGTGTTTACAATTTCCGTGAGTGGATGTACGCTTCACATCTGAAACAGTGACGGAGCACTGAATAATTAAAGCCGAGAATCAAACCAAGTGTTACCTGAAGCTAAACGCCAGGTCACAGAATTAAAACCTGTCCAGTCAGGTTAGCTGCAAAGGATCCCCAACATCTGCCACGTGCCGCCACTGTGTTCATCCCTCCTTTCACTTGTCAACCTTTGCTCTGAACTACGCTTTGAGTGAGACCACGTGCGCGGTGTACTGTAAACACAACACGTGTAATGCCGAACTTTCTGCTGTATTCCTTGCTCACATACGTTGACTGAGGCCCACATAATGAAATTTAAAATGTATTGTAACACTGAAAAAAAGTCTCTTGTGATATTTGACGCGAACACAGGTTTCTGCAGCCATACAGCGGAGAATGCTTGTGTTGCGATTTAACTTAAACTTTTGGTAGAATTTTTGTATTACTTACAAATCAATTATTCCGAAATGATGAACATGAAATAAAATCATTTTCGTAAAAAGAGTATGTAACAAAAAAGGCACCCAAAATTGAATGCTAACAAAAAATTATTTATATGAAATCAGCTCTAATAATTTTTACTCAATTTATCTATTTTATTTTATTGGGTTATTTTACGACGCTGTATCAATATCTAGGTTATTTAGCGTCTGAATGATATGAAGCTGATAATGCCGGTGAAATGAGTCCGGAGTCCAGCACCGAAAGTTACCCAGCATTTGCTCGTATTGGGTTGAGGGAAAACCCCGGAAAAAACCTCAACGAGGTAACTTGCCCCGACCGGGATTCGAACCCGGGCCACCTGGTTTCGCAGCCAGACGCGCTGACCGTTACTCCACAGGTGTGGACTCAATTTATCTATATCTATACTAATAATAAATCTGTAGCCAAAATTTTTCTGGTAATATTCGATTTTCCAAAAATAATTGGTCCTAACATATATAATTAACCGCCCTGAAACTGAAAATTGGTTTTTTGAAATTTTTGTTTTGTTTGTATGTCTGTTTGTCTGGACGTTTGTTACCTTTCCACGCGATAATGGCTGAACCGATTTATATGAACATTGGAATATAAATTAAGTTCGTTGTAACTTAGAATTTAGGCTATATGGCATTCAAAATATTTTATTTAAAAGGGGGTTATAAGGGGGCTTGAATTAAATAAATCGAAATATCTCCCTTATTATTAATTTTCATGAAAAATATTACATGACAAAAGCTTCTTTAAAAACAATTTCCGATAATTTTAATTCCATGCAAAAGTTTGATAGGACTGATATTTAATGAGATAAATGAGTTTCAAAATTACAATAACAACGCCATCTAAGGCGGTGTAATGAAATAAAAAACAAATGACTTCGTCTATAAGGGGCCTTGGACAACAACAATCGAAAGCTATGAAACATATTCTATAGAGAATGTTTCTGTGCTTGTATGAAGTAATATCAGAAGCCAAATTTACCGATTTGTATAATTAATTATTAATTCACCTTTGGAAAGTGTAGTTTCTCTAGATGGACATAATGCTATAATGTTATTACAGTAACTTCTGAATGCTCTCTGGACCAAAATGGCCGCATTTTAATCATTTAAATACAATTTAAATTAAGTAACATATTAAACGATTTATCCTTCAATCAAACACGAATGTTCCCTGGATCAAATGCCCTATTTTAATTATGTAATTACTTTATATTTATTTCCAACAGGTGCAGCGGAGCGCACGGGTACGGCTAGTTATAAATAAAACGACAGGCAAAACCGTGGAAACCTAGACTTTATCATCAGAATGTTTCTCAATGAGTAGTGAATTAGTATCAGCTTAATAATGACGCCATTGGAAAATTTCTTCAGACAAAAATTTAAAGAATTTTAACTTTCGGCGCTGGACCTTGGATTCATCTCGCTGGCACTATCACCGTTTCATTCATACGCTAGATAATCATAGTGGTTCATAAAGCGTCGTAAAATAACCCACTAAAATAAAAAAAAAGATGTACCAGAAGAATCTTTAAACAGGTTATACATGAATGACTAATTGTGAGGCGTTGCTATAGTGATATTGAATTTATTGACTGTGAAATAGATACTTCTTCCTTTTGAATGTATATTTTGACGATGTAATTTCCAACTTCCTATATACTGATCTCTGGCAAATAAAATAATAATAATAACAATGATAATAATAATATTATTATTATTATTATTATTATTATTATTATTATTATTATTATTACTGTATCACTCCAATTCGAAGCGACAAACATGTAACAAAACGATTAGTTCAAATTATTAAAAATGTTTATGAACATTTAAAAACTAAGAGAACAGTGTTAAGATTCACAACAAAAATAGTTCTGTAGAAGTATATCCATGTCAATATTTAAAAGATTGCTTATGTAGGGGAAATGTTCTACTTCGGGGAGGGGGAAAAAATAAATTGGAAACACCAAAAAGAAACAATGCTTTGCGAAATATATTAATTTAGGCGTGATATAATATTATGTAAAAATCAATTAAAATATCGCTCAAATTAGCTTGTCCTTCAACTTTATTCTCAGCGATGTCCGGAGAAAAACCGCGGATAATGAACACGCGTTCCCAAACTATGGGAACACTGTAATGAAAATCTTACAATCAGTTGACTTAAGTTTACTTTAAATGTTTCTTATTTCAAGAACGAAATATTGCAACATTTCTTTCTTCAGACATAACCAGTTCTTAACTGATGATGGAAGAGTGGAACAGAGAAAAATTCTCTCCGGCACCGGGATTTGGACCCGGGTTTTCAGCTCTACGTACTGACACTCTATCCACTAAGCCACACCGGATTCCCATCCCAATGTCGGGTCGAGAGAATTTTTCTCTGTTCCACTCTTCCATCATCATATGATGACGCAGAAATTCTACACTGAAATATATGTAGGTACTTCGGTACATCGTAATATACAGTTCTTAACTGTCAAGAGCACACACCAGACTAAACGCAGACTCATTCCTAACTATTATTAAGGGTTATAATTTCATAGTACCACAAGTTCTGCTTGAGAAATGGGAGATAATTATACTATATAGCCTATAAATTTAATATAAAATATCGGATTCCGAGGAATACTAAAAAATTTCATTTCTGCTTGTGTGAATATCAGAATTTTTAGGTTCTGCAGAATACAAGTAGAACACTATGGACGAAATTTGTAAGAAAGGGTTTGTAGAATGGTATTCGTGATAGACTCTGGCTCCACAAATTCCTTTTGTATCCTTTCAGCGCAACTGTTACCTTAAAATAGGATGTTACAATTCATGTGATCTTTCTGTAAATACCCGATTTCCGATCACGAATTATGTCACTGCCAGTCGTTGATCACGAAGGTATTTGTCTGTCAGTCGTGATCTAAATTTGGTTTTTACTATTTTCATTGTTGAAAATAATTTTTCACAAATGTAAGTTGTAGCGAACATGGCTTCAACAGAGCAAGCGAAAGAACGAAGCTTCGGATATTTATTTTTTGGCAAAGATTTGAAAGTTCAACATTTGTCAAGTCCTTACATCTAGCTTTCATTTGACATCACATTGTAAATCATTGAGTTCAAATTGAAGAGCTAACCGCATTATTTATACATCTGCTGAAAAAGGGTCGACGTACAGAGATGATAATAATAATAATAATAATAATAATAATAATAATAATAATAATAACAACAACAACACATTAACCTTTTAATGTTTCATCAGTAACATGTAGTATAATGCCGTTTTATATTATACAACCGTTTTCCTCGTAATACTTGTGAACAAATCATACATTTAATATTCTCATCATATTGGCAGCAAAAAAATGCGTCCTTCCATCCTACTTGAAACTTTCGTTTTTGTAGAGGTACATGGTTTCGAGAGAGACATTGCGACGATACGCCACTCGCAGGTCAGAGACAAATACAAATGGAACGGAGTTTGACTCCAGTGAGTGAGAGGGTGGGGGTTGGGGGAGGCAGGAAGTAAGAGAAATGCACAGCTATCATTGCGAGCCACAATGTGCTCATGAATCATATTTTCGCCACGGTTGGTATAAAATATCGGATTCCGAGGAATACTAAAAAATTTCATTTCTGCTTGTGTTAATATCAGAATTTTTAGTTTCTGCAGAATACAAGTAGAACACTATGGACGAAATTGGTAAAAAAAGAACTTGTAGAATGGTATTCGGGATAGACTCTGGCTCCACAAATTCCTTTTGAGTCCGTTCAGCGTAACTGTTACCTTAAAATAGGATGTTACAAATCTTCTGATCTTTCTGTAAATATCCGATTTCCAGAAAAATCCCGAAAGTTTAACTATCCCTTGCATGCAATTCCGAATCAGAGATAATTTCCCATATTTCTATCAAGAAAACAGGGTAGCAATCAGCTTTTGTAGTAGAATGGGATAGTCGCTTATACGATGATCTTGTTTAAAAACAAATTAGAACATAGGCCTACTGTTACACAGTTATTTTATAAACATTGTTCTATTTTATGTGCTAAACTAAACTTGAATTCCAGCCAAATCCCTGTATATGAACGGAGTGATATGTGACAAGATATAACCATAATACTGGCAAGCGAAAAGCTCTGGAAAAAATGTTATGGTCAGCTTGAGTCATAAATCCAAGTAGCAGCTTGAAGATTAAAGGACAAGGGCGAGTTCTTGAAAGGCTGTGCGCCTGACTCGACTAGATTTTGGCCTACTTTAGCTGAGTGGCAAAACATTCCTGTCACGTCAAGCTCGTGCCGAAATATGCAAACAACTCTCCGCTCGTGTTCACACGTCGCCGGTTCAAATGAACGTGTCAGGCGCTAACTCGGCGGCAGAATTTGTTTGTGCTTGCGGAGGAGTCTAAGGAGAATCGATAGGATTACTTTGGAATGTGTCCGCAATACAAATTCCGTGCTATAAGTCAATTCTCTAGGCTTCGACTTGACGCTTTAGTCATAGTTCTCTTTCCTTTGTTATTACAATGATATGTACTGCATCACAAAAAACGTATTCTGCTACAAGACAAAAATAGCTGATTCTAGTTAACTGAAGTGTCCTGAATCCGAATCTGAAGAGAAAAATAGCTGATTCTAGTTAACTGAAGTGTCCTGAATCCGAATCTGAAGACAAAAATAGCTGATTCTAGTTAACTGAAGTGTCCTGAATCCGAATCTGAAGAGAAAAATAGCTGATTCTAGTTAACTGAAGTGTCCTGAATCCGAATCTGAAGACAAAAATAGCTGATTCTAGTTAACTGAAGTGTCCTGAATCCGAATCTGAAGAGAAAAATAGCTGATTCTAGTTAACTGAAGTGTCCTGAATCCGAATCTGAAGAGAAAAATAGCTGATTCTAGTTAACTGAAGTGTCCTGAATCCGAATCTGAAGACACAAATAGCTGATTCTAGTTAACTGAAGTGTCCTGAATCCGAATCTGAAGAGAAAAATAGCTGATTCTAGTTAACTGAAGTGCCCTGAATCCGAATCTGAAGAGAAAAATAGCTGATTCTAGTTAACTGAAGTGCCCAGAATCCGAATCTGAAGAGAAAAATAGCTGATTCTAGTTAACTGAAGTGCCCTGAATCCGAATCTGAAGAGAAAAATAGCTGATTCTAGTTAACTGAAGTGTCCTGAATCCGAATCTGAAGAGAAAAATAGCTGATTCTAGTTAACTGAAGTGTCCTGAATCCGAATCTGAAGAGAAAAATAGCTGATTCTAGTTAACTGAAGTGTCCTGAATCCGAATCTGAAGAGAAAAATAGCTGATTCTAGTTAACTGAAGTGTCCTGAATCCGAATCTGAAGAGAAAAATAGCTGATTCTAGTTAACTGAAGTGTCCTGAATCCGAATCTGAAGAGAAAAATAGCTGATTCTAGTTAACTGAAGTGTCCTGAATCCGAATCTGAAGAGAAAAATAGCTGATTCTAGTTAACTGAAGTGTCCTGAATCCGAATCTGAAGACACAAATAGCTGATTCTAGTTAACTGAAGTGTCCTGAATCCGAATCTGAAGAGAAAAATAGCTGATTCTAGTTAACTGAAGTGCCCTGAATCCGAATCTGAAGAGAAAAATAGCTGATTCTAGTTAACTGAAGTGCCCTGAATCCGAATCTGAAGAGAAAAATAGCTGATTCTAGTTAACTGAAGTGCCCTGAATCCGAATCTGAAGAGAAAAATAGCTGATTCTAGTTAACTGAAGTGTCCTGAATCCGAATCTGAAGAGAAAAATAGCTGATTCTAGTTAACTGAAGTGTCCTGAATCCGAATCTGAAGAGAAAAATAGCTGATTCTAGTTAACTGAAGTGTCCTGAATCCGAATCTGAAGAGAAAAATAGCTGATTCTAGTTAACTGAAGTGTCCTGAATCCGAATCTGAAGAGAAAAATAGCTGATTCTAGTTAACTGAAGTGTCCTGAATCCGAATCTGAAGAGAAAAATAGCTGATTCTAGTTAACTGAAGTGCCCTGAATCCGAATCTGAAGAGAAAAATAGCTGAGTCTAGTTAACTGAATTGCCCTGAATCCGAATCTGAAGAGAAAAATAGCTGAGTCTAGTTAACTGAAGTGCCCTGAATCCGAATCTGAAGAGAAAAATAGCTGAGTCTAGTTAACTGAATTGCCCTGAATCCGAATCTGAAGAGAAAAATAGCCGATTCTAGTTAACTGAAGTGCCCTGAATCCGAATCTGAAGAGAAAAATAGCTGATTCTAGTTAACTGAAGTGTCCTGAATCCGAATCTGAAGAGAAAAATAGCTGATTCTAGTTAACTGAAGTGTCCTGAATCCGAATCTGAAGAGAAAAATAGCTGATTCTAGTTAACTGAAGTGTCCTGAATCCGAATCTGAAGAGAAAAATAGCTGATTCTAGTTAACTGAAGTGTCCTGAATCCGAATCTGAAGAGAAAAATAGCTGATTCTAGTTAACTGAAGTGTCCTGAATCCGAATCTGAAGAGAAAAATAGCTGATTCTAGTTAACTGAAGTGTCCTGAATCCGAATCTGAAGAGAAAAATAGCTGATTCTAGTTAACTGAAGTGTCCTGAATCCGAATCTGAAGACAAAAATAGCTGATTCTAGTTAACTGAAGTGTCCTGAATCCGAATCTGAAGACAAAAATAGCTGAGTCTAGTTAACTGAAGTGTCCTGAATCCGAATCTGAAGAGAAAAATAGCTGAGTCTAGTTAACTGAAGTGCCCTGAATCCGAATCTGAAGAGAAAAATAGCTGATTCTAGTTAACTGAAGTGCCCTGAATCCGAATCTGAAGAGAAAAATAGCTGATTCTAGTTAACTGAAGTGCCCTGAATCCGAATCTGAAGAGAAAAATAGCTGATTCTAGTTAACTGAAGTGTCCTGAATCCGAATCTGAAGAGAAAAATAGCTGATTCTAGTTAACTGAAGTGTCCTGAATCCGAATCTGAAGAGAAAAATAGCTGATTCTAGTTAACTGAAGTGTCCTGAATCCGAATCTGAAGAGAAAAATAGCTGATTCTAGTTAACTGAAGTGTCCTGAATCCGAATCTGAAGAGAAAAATAGCTGATTCTAGTTAACTGAAGTGTCCTGAATCCGAATCTGAAGAGAAAAATAGCTGATTCTAGTTAACTGAAGTGTCCTGAATCCGAATCTGAAGAGAAAAATAGCTGAGTCTAGTTAACTGAAGTGCCCTGAATCCGAATCTGAAGAGAAAAATAGCTGAGTCTAGTTAACTGAATTGCCCTGAATCCGAATCTGAAGAGAAAAATAGCTGAGTCTAGTTAACTGAAGTGCCCTGAATCCGAATCTGAAGAGAAAAATAGCTGAGTCTAGTTAACTGAATTGCCCTGAATCCGAATCTGAAGAGAAAAATAGCTGAGTCTAGTTAACTGAATTGCCCTGAATCCGAATCTGAAGAGAAAAATAGCTGATTCTAGTTAACTGAAGTACCCTGAATCCGAATCTGTATTCATAGTTTTTGTATCACGTCAGGTTTTTCTGTAATTTTGAAAAGAAAAATGAAAAAAAAAGCCGTCAAATTTGGCAAAGTTCAAGATTAAAAAAAAGAAAAATTGCTGATTCTAGTTAACTGAAGTGTCCTGAATCCGAATCTGAAGAGAAAAATAGCTGATTCTAGTTAACTGAAGTGTCCTGAATCCGAATCTGAAGAGAAAAATAGCTGATTCTAGTTAACTGAAGTGTCCTGAATCCGAATCTGAAGAGAAAAATAGCCGATTCTAGTTAACTGAAGTGCCCTGAATCCGAATCTGAAGAGAAAAATAGCTGAGTCTAGTTAACTGAATTGCCCTGAATCCGAATCTGAAGAGAAAAATAGCTGATTCTAGTTAACTGAAGTGCCCTTAATCCGAATCTGAAGAGAAAAATAGCTGAGTCTAGTTAACTGAATTGCCCTGAATCCGAATCTGAAGAGAAAAATAGCTGATTCTAGTTAACTGAAGTGCCCTGAATCCGAATCTGAAGAGAAAAATAGCTGATTCTAATTAACTGAAGTGCCCTGAATCCGAATCTGAAGAGAAAAATAGCTGATTCTAGTTAACTGAATTGCCCTGAATCCGAATCTGAAGAGAAAAATAGCTGATTCTAGTTAACTGAAGTGTCCTGAATCCGAATCTGAAGAGAAAAATAGCTGATTCTGGTTAACTGAAGTGCCCTGAATCCGAATCTGAAGAGAAAAATAGCTGATTCTAGTTAACTGAAGTGTCCTGAATCCGAATCTGAAGAGAAAAATAGCTGATTCTGGTTAACTGAAGTGCTCTGAATCCGAATCTGAAGAGAAAAATAGCTGATTCTAGTTAACTGAAGTGTCCTGAATCCGAATCTGAAGAGAAAAAGAGCTGATACCAGTTAACTGAAGTGTCCTGAATCCGAATCTGAAGAGAAAAATAGCTGAGTCTAGTTAACTGAAGTGCCCTGAATCCGAATCTGAAGAGAAAAATAGCTGATTCTGGTTAACTGAAGTGCTCTGAATCCGAATCTGAAGAGAAAAATAGCTGATTCTGGTTAACTGAAGTGCCCTGAATCCGAATCTGAAGAGAAAAATAGCTGATTCTAGTTAACTGAATTGTCCTGAATCCGAATCTGAAGAGAAAAATAGCTGATTCTGGTTAACTGAAGTGCTCTGAATCCGAATCTGAAGAGAAAAATAGCTGATTCTAGTTAACTGAAGTGTCCTGAATCCGAATCTGAAGAGAAAAATAGCTGATTCCAGTTAACTGAAGTGTCCTGAATCCGAATCTGAAGAGAAAAATAGCTGATTCTGGTTAACTGAAGTGCCCTGAATCCGAATCTGAAGAGAAAAATAGCTGATTCTAGTTAACTGAAGTGTCCTGAATCCGAATCTGAAGAGAAAAATAGCTGATTCTGGTTAACTGAAGTGCTCTGAATCCGAATCGGAAGAGAAAAATAGCTGATTCTAGTTAACTGAAGTGTCCTGAATCCGAATCTGAAGAGAAAAATAGCTGATTCCAGTTAACTGAAGTGTCCTGAATCCGAATCTGAAGAGAAAAATAGCTGAGTCTAGTTAACTGAAGTGCCCTGAATCCGAATCTGAAGAGAAAAATAGCTGATTCTAGTTAACTGAAGTGCCCTGAATCCGAATCTGAAGAGAAAAATAGCTGATTCTAGTTAACTGAAGTGCCCTGAATCCGAATCTGAAGAGAAAAATAGCTGATTCTAGTTAACTGAAGTGTCCTGAATCCGAATCTGAAGAGAAAAATAGCTGATTCTAGTTAACTGAAGTGTCCTGAATCCGAATCTGAAGAGAAAAATAGCTGATTCTAGTTAACTGAAGTGTCCTGAATCCGAATCTGAAGAGAAAAATAGCTGATTCTAGTTAACTGAAGTGTCCTGAATCCGAATCTGAAGAGAAAAATAGCTGATTCTAGTTAACTGAAGTGTCCTGAATCCGAATCTGAAGAGAAAAATAGCTGAGTCTAGTTAACTGAAGTGCCCTGAATCCGAATCTGAAGAGAAAAATAGCTGAGTCTAGTTAACTGAATTGCCCTGAATCCGAATCTGAAGAGAAAAATAGCTGAGTCTAGTTAACTGAAGTGCCCTGAATCCGAATCTGAAGAGAAAAATAGCTGAGTCTAGTTAACTGAATTGCCCTGAATCCGAATCTGAAGAGAAAAATAGCTGAGTCTAGTTAACTGAATTGCCCTGAATCCGAATCTGAAGAGAAAAATAGCTGATTCTAGTTAACTGAAGTACCCTGAATCCGAATCTGTATTCATAGTTTTTGTATCACGTCAGGTTTTTCTGTAATTTTGAAAAGAAAAATGAAAAAAAAAGCCGTCAAATTTGGCAAAGTTCAAGATTAAAAAAAAGAAAAATTGCTGATTCTAGTTAACTGAAGTGTCCTGAATCCGAATCTGAAGAGAAAAATAGCTGATTCTAGTTAACTGAAGTGTCCTGAATCCGAATCTGAAGAGAAAAATAGCTGATTCTAGTTAACTGAAGTGTCCTTAATCCGAATCTGAAGAGAAAAATAGCTGATTCTAGTTAACTGAAGTGCCCTGAATCCGAATCTGAAGAGAAAAATAGCTGAGTCTAGTTAACTGAATTGCCCTGAATCCGAATCTGAAGAGAAAAATAGCTGATTCTAGTTAACTGAAGTGCCCTGAATCCGAATCTGAAGAGAAAAATAGCTGAGTCTAGTTAACTGAATTGCCCAGAATCCGAATCTGAAGAGAAAAATAGCTGATTCTAGTTAACTGAAGTGCCCTGAATCCGAATCTGAAGAGAAAAATAGCTGATTCTAATTAACTGAAGTGCCCTGAATCCGAATCTGAAGAGAAAAATAGCTGATTCTAGTTAACTGAATTGCCCTGAATCCGAATCTGAAGAGAAAAATAGCTGATTCTAGTTAACTGAAGTGTCCTGAATCCGAATCTGAAGAGAAAAATAGCTGATTCTGGTTAACTGAAGTGCCCTGAATCCGAATCTGAAGAGAAAAATAGCTGATTCTGGTTAACTGAAGTGCTCTGAATCCGAATCTGAAGAGAAAAATAGCTGATTCTGGTTAACTGAAGTGCCCTGAATCCGAATCTGAAGAGAAAAATAGCTGATTCTAGTTAACTGAAGTGTCCTGAATCCGAATCTGAAGAGAAAAATAGCTGATTCTGGTTAACTGAAGTGCTCTGAATCCGAATCTGAAGAGAAAAATAGCTGATTCTAGTTAACTGAAGTGTCCTGAATCCGAATCTGAAGAGAAAAATAGCTGATTCCAGTTAACTGAAGTGTCCTGAATCCGAATCTGAAGAGAAAAATAGCTGATTCTAGTTAACTGAAGTGTCCTGAATCCGAATCTGAAGAGAAAAATAGCTGATTCTAGTTAACTGAAGTGTCCTGAATCCGAATCTGAAGAGAAAAATAGCTGATTCTGGTTAACTGAAGTGCCCTGAATCCGAATCTGAAGAGAAAAATAGCTGATTCTGGTTAACTGAAGTGCTCTGAATCCGAATCTGAAGAGAAAAATAGCTGATTCTGGTTAACTGAAGTGCCCTGAATCCGAATCTGAAGAGAAAAATAGCTGATTCTAGTTAACTGAAGTGTCCTGAATCCGAATCTGAAGAGAAAAATAGCTGATTCTAGTTAACTGAAGTGTCCTGAATCCGAATCTGAAGAGAAAAATAGCTGATTCTGGTTAACTGAAGTGCCCTGAATCCGAATCTGAAGAGAAAAATAGCTGATTCTGGTTAACTGAAGTGCTCTGAATCCGAATCTGAAGAGAAAAATAGCTGATTCTAGTTAACTGAAGTGCCCTGAATCCGAATCTGTATTCATAGTTTTTGTATCACGTCAGGTTTTTCTGTAATTTTGAAAAGAAAAATGAAAAAAAAAAAAAGCCGTCAAAATTGGCAAAGTTCATGATTAAAAAAAATTAATATGACTATTTCGTTTATATGACGTCATTCCATTTTCGACCAATGAAATGTAATGAAATTTTAAATTCCAACCAATCACAGTCACACTTTGCGATAATTTTTGCACCTAGATTTATCGCTTTCAATCTATCTCATGGCCGTTCTTTTGTTTAGTCGTTGTCGCCAACTGTTTCCCCGTAATTTGATGATCATGAATACATTAAGATGCAACTACACGGTTAAACTTTTCTTTCAACTTTAAAGCAATGAATGCAAGATTGAAATTTAATATTAATATATTTACGCAGTGAAGACGACGTTCAAAACGGCGCACCATGTGGACACAAAATATTCATACATCTTAATTGAACGTACCTTTTTAACTTGATTCTTTGCATATTTTTCCCAGATTGCACGCATACGCGATTGGAATATTGAACTGTGTAGATGCAGCTTTAGTTCCGTTACACACTACAGCGAGAATGCGTTTGTCGAGGTATAAAAAAATGCTTTCGTGTAGCACTCATTGTAAGTAACGGTCGAAATAAGACACAGCTGACATCGGTCCTGCTTCCACAGGTAACTTAACCTATAATATTGTAGCCTATAAAATTTGTATTTTGTGAATGAAATTAAACAATTAATAGAAAGTCAGATGTTCAAATTTATGTAACATCATCGCATATCAAACACAAAGACCTTGCATAGTAATAATAAGGTCTTTGATCAAACTGCCTTTCGTACGGCGTAATAAAATTCGTGTTTTAATTAGCCCTATCTATACAGAGATGGCTTCACTGTGTAGCAACATGTCTCGCTGTGAATACTTAAGCATTGGTATATAGCTGTCCCCACTGTTACTGTTAAATTAAATTATGATTTCAGCAGATAATGGAAAAGTATTTATGTTATAATAATAACAGAAAAGTGCAGGACATCTAATTAACATTGTTAAACCTGTATTTCGCTTTTCGCAATTGGCATTACTGAATAATAACATCGAATTTCTTTATTGCAGTAATCGATATTCATCTACGAGTATTTCAACTTCACAATGTCTGAATAGGTTAAGTATTCGTTAATATACAATTATTAACATTTTGTGATCGAATTTTAGGGATATATTATTTACATTTTTATTTTATTCACGAAATAGTCCTAATAAATGCCACTCGAGGTCTGAGATTTCCCAGATAAATCTACTCGCTTCGCTCGTGTATTTATCGGCATATCTCAGACCTCTCGTGACATTACTACAGATAAATTAACAAATGAGTGTGATATATTAACAAATCCCATTGTTCGATACATACAAGTGTGTTACCATTTTGTGTATACGTTAATTTTTTTAAATGTTATATCTATTTCAAAATGTAGCTTACTGTACTTTTGAATAACCTATATATAGGTATCAATAATATTGTTTTCTCCATTTTGTTATTATTACGATTTAAGACCTATATAGTCGTATATAACATGTAAAAGGTTTTAAAATATCATATAATGTGAATTGACACACATATTTCCATTTAATTTTGACTATGACATTATCTGTATCAAATAGATATGAATGAGGTATACTATATTACAGCGTAATGTGTTGTGATATATTTCATCGTGTTTTATTGCGATATGCGATTGAATGTTATGCAATGCTAAGTACTGTATTTCGCTGTGATTGTGACATGTAAGTTGTTTTAGGTTATATGAACCATCTTCTTTAATGTCTCTGTTTTTCGTTGCAGGCGTCGGGATGCTGGGACCCGCCTACAAGCTCAGTAAGTCCATCATTCTCCTTTTATGCCGGTCGATATAAATATCGTTAGCATATACGTTGGATTCTTTACGATACTTTGATAGGATGGAGATATTACAACAACAAAACTTTAGAGATTTGAAACGGTGGAAAGCATTAGCTTCACTGGATGGATTGGGTTTATTGCATACACCAGGCAGCTGGATTAGGATAAGAGACGTCTTCAACAGCTAATGGCTTCTAAATTATCCAGTACTGAGAACATGTTTCATAATAGCTAATTCTGAGATACCAAGTTGATAGACGGATGGATGGATGGATGGATGGATGGATGGATGGATGCGTAAGTGGATGGTTGTATGGACTGTTTAAAGAATGCATCGATGCATGGATCATTTGAAGATACAGGGTGTGTATGTTTTTTTTTAATTTAGTCTCGTCTAAGATATAGGCCTACACTAATAAAATTTATTTACGCTTGGGACAAATGTTAAAAGGCATCATGCAAGTTGCAATTATTGTACTCACTAAGCAGCGGATTTATGCCTATATGCCTATTTTAATCCTTAACCTGAAGGCGGAAGATTTTAGGTTACATATCCATTTTAAGACGTTGTGAGTATTATATGCGAATTCTATAGTGCCTATAATTTCCTATTTCACTAGTAAATGCCTATTTGTTTATAAATGCCTAAAAGTTGCCTAAATATCCGTATTATATATTATACTTGAATTTACTGACCATTCTATCGATATTTTTTTGAATCTGTAATTTGTTTATTTTTTATCCAGCAGAGGGAAGTGATATAGAACTATCGATAATTCTGTGTGTTACGTTTTATTGCCAGCAGAACGCGGAGAAATCGAATAATTTTAAATCAACCAATAAGAAAAAAATGTATTTCGAAAGCCGTATGAATCATTGCGGTAGTTGACTAGGGTAGTTGTTTTAAACTGTGTATCCGTTTTGTGAGTTTGTGATTTGAGTATGGAGTTGAGTTTTCTGCTGTAATACGTGAAGTATACCGTGGAGATATGCCAAAGCAAAAGTCATCAGAAGCACTGATTGGAAAATACATTGACTTTACTGCGTTCCCACTGGTTTGGTCCCCAGCTGAGATTGGATCCCTGAAGTATTGCCCATCACTTCATGTGAAGTGGAAGGGAGTTTCTCCTAATTTAAGAACATTCTTACAGCCAACAGACATCAGTTCTCATTACAACATTTGGACGCATATTTAGTTATTCAGTGCCATAATGACATTCCCGTAGAAAGTAATGTATAATGCAACGCTATGGTCGTGTTAGCTATTGAGAATTAGAAATTGTTAGTGCCTTTTTAAACGCCTATTTTAGAATTTTGAATGCCTATTTTGCCTGCCTATGTCAACTGTTTTTAGTGCCTAAAAATCCGCAGCTTGATAATCACATTATAAAATAAGCTACTAATATTAATCTGAAAGCTAAGTTATTGCGCTGTAACCAGGGGAGACCACGACTCAGATGGGCGGATATGTTTGTGAAAACGACGGGAAAACAGTGGTCAAGAAAAGCAAGGGACAGATCTCAGTGAAAAGAACTAGGACTAATACGAACTAGAAATGGTTAGGAATGCTACAGTGTATAGTGTTAATAGCTTACTACTGCTATACAGGGTGATTCACGAGGATTTACCGGCCTTTACGGAGCTTATTTCTGAAGACATTTTGAGCAAAAAATGTCATATAAATATATTTTCTATTCTCAATATTTTCAGGGTCACACTAATTTAAAGTTGTTTGTAAAATACGTTTTTTCTTTAGTTTGAAGGTAAAAGAATAATACAAAAAATAGAGAGCGAACCATTCAGAAGTATATTTAATTGGCAAGTATTATGAAGCTAAAAATGTGCTGTGACAGACATCTTTTTCTATTTTTAACTAGAAAATTACATTATTGTCACAACAATTATTACAAATCACACCACTTCCATTGACTTAATATTATTTGCAGTTCAATTTTTCATCCTAATTTACAGTCTTATTTAAAACACATTTTAAAAAATGTCGCCGTCCGCTTGAGTACACTTGGCCGCACGCTTGTGAACGGCACTCGTCGCTCTACGTAACTGCATACGGCTATCTTTGATTTCCGTAGCGCTCGCGCTGGCTGCTGACTGCACGCTGACCAAGATCACGCGTTCACAGCAATGCGTTCCAATAACGAAACGTAACTCTGTAAATATTGAGAATAGGGCCCATGTTTATATGACATTCTTTGCTCAGAATGTCTTTGGAAATAAGCTCCGTAAAGGTTGGTAAATTTTCGTGAATAACCCTGTATAGTATACATTAGTTTAAAGGCATACAGACCGACAAAGTGAAATCTCGCCTGGAATGGCTCACCAGGCGAGTAACAACGAGGCCTTTGCCCTTCACGGGCCGTAATGGCTAAATTCATTCATTCATAATACAAAGTACTTATATTATAAGGGTTCTGCACAGACGGCACACTGGTCCCGTTAACTCAGGTGGCAAGCACGTTTCCTCATTAATCTTTTTCAATCCTCCTCCAATAGTTCGCATATATTCCTCAATTTTAGTTAATATGGTCGTTCTATACTGCACATTACTTACATAGTCAAAGGCACCGATAACCGAAGTACTGGATTCGATCTTGTGCTAGGTATCTACTGTAAAATTAATTCAAATATTGTTTGATTAGCTCCAAAGGCTGGTCCACAATACACCGAGAACGGAAACGACAATGAGAACAAGAACGGAAATATTGTTAAAATGTATTTAAATGTGAGCATTCACAATTAACCCATTGATTAAAGTTCACGTTAACACTTTGTTTGTTAAAAACATAAAATTACTTAGTCATACGTTAAAAAGTGTTAACATTTTAAAAAAAGGTATATACCTTGGACAGACGGCCCGTTTCGACGTGATGTCACGTCTTCCTCAGTGTCTCCTGAACTACTGGTGATCTTGAATTCTGCGATGTGCATTTGTCGATTGTAGGGGTGGGGGTGTGTTGCTCTTATGGTGGGGGCTGGTTGTTTGTGTGCAGAACACATTATCAACAATAATCATGACTACAATAATATAGAAACAGATATGGAAATTTTACACATCACACCAAAAAGTTCACAGTTCAACATCCTAGAACAATACGAAATATATAAACATACAATAACATACCCACAACATATACTTAACACACAATTACAGTTCAATACCCACACATTATTCGATGTCATGATACGTCACAACACACAAACAACCAGCCCCCACCATAAGAGCAACACACCCCCACCCCTACAATCGACAAATGCACATCGCAGAATTCAAGATCACCAGTAGTTCAGGAGACACTGAGGAAGACGTGACATCACGTCGAAACGGGCCGTCTGTCGAAGGTATATACCTTTTTTAAAATTTTAACTCTTTTTAACGTATGACTGAGTAATTTTATGTTTTTCACAATTAACTATTATGAATGCTCACATTTATATAGGCCTACATTTATTTTTACATTATTTCCGTTCTCGTTCTTGTTGTTTTCGTTCCCGGTTTATTGTGAACCAGCCTTAAGTGAATAGGTATGGATGCAAGAAAGATCATGTTAAACTTTAATATGAAACACATAGTTTGCGCTGTGTTTTTCTTCTTGCTGCCGCACCTGTCCCCAAATCCTCTGAGACCGACGGATTCGATTTGAAGTTGAAAAACGAGGCATATTGGTGAGAGTAATGAAGAGAGAAAGTGACCCGTTGACCTATATCGACTGTTGTGAGGAGTCAAAGGTCACACAGGTGGCAGAATAAACTTTCATACACGTGTGTTTGTATGGATTCGTATTTGGACAGAAGTTCAAATGTATAATTTGTCCCTCACGTGTCCGTAAAAATATATTTCGAACAAAATACCGGTATACTTCAGTTGTAAGACATTATTGCGAATCTTTTGAAATATATGATTTTTTTATTTAATAATTAAAAATTGTGTTGAAAGAAGATTTTTATTCATAGCACATGAAAGGAAATAAAATTAGTCATTATTGTAAGAAACCATTTCATTTTTGTGTTGCACTTTCGAGACAATAATTTTCTTTACGTCTTTATTTTTGTTGACCTGTTACCAACTTGTAGAGAAGTAATCCTGTCATAAATACAAATGTATCCCCTATTTCGCTGCATTCATTAATTGAAGATAGGCCTATGTAATCAGTTTCTTATATCTAAATTTCTGGTGGAGACAATAAGAACTCTGAAGAAAGATAACGCTATTATCCCTAAGGTAATTTCATGTTATAATCAATAAAAATTGATAAATCTTCCATAAATAAATGCGTAGATATAAAAAGTTACTTAATTCTTCCTCAAACGTAAGGAATGCTATTCCTGCTGAATATATATTTTCATCACTTGCGTCCACACCTGTGGAGTAACGGTTAGCGCGTCTGACCGCGAAACCAGGTGGCCCGGGCTCGATTCCCGGTCGGGGCAAGTTACCTGGTTTTTTCGGGGTTTTCCCTCAACCCAATATGAGCAAATGCTGGGTAACGTTCGGTGCTGGACCCCGGACTCATTTCACCGGCATTATCACCTTCATCTCATTCAGACGCTAAATAACCTAAGCTGCTGATAAAGCGTCGTAAAATAATGTACTAAAATTAAAAAAAAAAATCAATCACGTGTCGTATAAAAATAATTGTCATAAACTTGTCACGACCTGATCTATATCTCGCTTCAATTAATATAATACACTTTCTTCCACTCTATTAAAATGAAGACAAAATGGACTCATTGTAACATATTTCACGTAAGTTAACGTTGTTCAGACAACCACTCGGGTAGATAAATCCCTTGTTGTCGATAAAGATAAAGAAAAGTGACGCTACTTCAATGTATACTGCATTGTAGAATAGTGTGCACAGATCGTAGTATGGCCGATTCTTTAATAGTACATTGTGCAACGAGCCTATAATGGTAGTAATTAAGACGCGAGCATGTTTGTTTATGAAACGAGCGCAAGCGAGCTTCATAATTTTCATACGAGCGTCTTAATTACCATTATAGGCAACTTTCATACGACTTTTTTGCTCGACCATATTTCTAACTTGAAATTATTCATAAGTGTTCATGCTATGGTTATGTAAGTGAAGATCGGAACTGACCTGAATTGTGAGATGTGCGCAGGCGCGAAAGTATTGATTTTTTCCGAGGCACGAATGTCATTGACCTTGATATAATCTAGAGAATAACATGAAGATTAGTCTTGATATAACCTGGAAATTGATTTAGAATTGAAAAACGAGATGACAGATTGAATTTATTTGAATATTATTTACAATTAACGCTAATTATTATAGTAACAGAACATAACCTTCTGCGACAGTGTTGGATTTCCAGCCTCCGTGATTTTTTCGCTAATTATCTTTCGATTGCATATCCGAGAGTAATTGATACTTGCGGTTTTATAATGGTACAATGGTGATTTCTCATTGGCTGAACAACTGAATTATAATGAATAGGTGTACTTTAATGAGGTGCATTAAAGTGCTACTACCAGGTGTATAATTACTACATTTCGGCGTGGTCGAGCATAAACAAATTTTATTATTTTGCCTACTTTGTATACAAACACAGTGGTGAACCTGCTAATATACCTACGATTGTTATCCTCTCATTAGTCGTTTTTGGCTGTCTAGTGGTTGCTATGCTCAAACGCGGCAGAAGCCGATGAATTTTTCAATTTTTAGCATGGCTTCTTTTGGAAGGAATGTAAAGCTAGGAGGTCCTTGCTGGGAATTTAAAAATACGAAGAAACTTAGAGAATTGCACTACTTAAAAAGTTAATCTTGTAAAGACATAAGAATTACTGTCTACCTTACCTGCAAGAAAAATAGCTTTGGAGACTTGCTTCACGATGATAAGACCTTATGTGTCGGTGTGTGTATTTGTGCCAAAACAACAGAACAGCAGTTATCTAGTCTCACACACTCCTTCCTCGTCGAATTTAACACCTCGTGACTTCTTCCTCTCTCAGTAACTCAAAAAGGCATGGACTGGAAAGATTCAACGATATTCCTCCAATTGAAACAATCGCAGGATGCACTTTTATTAGTTGCTACAAGCAAACTTTCAGAACTTCTTCCGGCAGTGCAGTGGTTCGATTATGGAATTGCCCGTCACAAAGACTACTAGGAAAGAATATGTGAAAGCTTTTTATATAAAGAAATATAACAATCTGTAAACTTTCGAATCAATCCCCGCACACTTAAACTCGCAATAAAGGCTGGTTCACAATAAACCGGGAACGAGAACCAGAATGAAAACGAGAAGCAGAGGACGTGAATATGAAAATGTTTGATTCACAATGAACCGAGAACGTAGACGACTATGCAAATCGATATACATGTCAGTAACGATATGTAAAGTCGATATTACGCATTCTGATGTTATTTGTGTATAATTGACCAATGGCGTTCTCTCATGAGTACAAGGCAGCCAACATAAACACAGGTTAACCAACTTCGAAATTTCAACTGAAACATTTCATTAGGTACGGTACTATAAATACGCCCATGCATCTTTATTATCACAACCTATTTTAAGTCTACCATAACGTAAAATAATTAGAGAAGAAACATTTGTAATACAACAAAAATGAACACAACATTAGTTATTGAATTGAAGCGTGAATATGTAGTGTGTAATACAACCAATACAGTAATAAAATATGATTCACTTACGATCGGTGTTCAAAGATGCAGCTATTGAGACCCACGTATTCTCCTTCATTTTCTCATCTTTATACGAGGCGCGTCGCTTATCGTAAATGCGAGAATTTTCCTCAACACTCAATATTAGAATCTCATCAAATAAAACTTTCTCTTGCACAGAAGAAAATATTACATAGGTTATGTCACGGTCTTCTTGCTACAAAATATACGACGACAAAATAGCTTTTAGATGGCAATAGAATGAACCTAGTGGGCTGTGATCGGAAAGTGAACGCCAAAGTTGAAATGTGGCGAACTCTCCGTTCCCGATCCCGGGATCCGGCAAGCTTTTCGTTAATTGTGAATGCTCAAATTTAAATGTACATATTTTAACAATTTTACCGTTTTCGTTTTCGTTCCGATTCTCGTTTCCGGTTTATTGTGAACCAGCCTTAACTATGGATATGTTCTCGGTATTAACTTTCGTGATGTCATGTAATACTTGGGTAAGTTTAGTTAACATCCGAGAGAAATTTTGAATTTTGCCAAATTTATGTTAGCCAAAAGTGTACATATCCCTTTAAGACACACATTTCCTATTCTTTTATGTTACATTTGTCCGGTCCCGCAAAATTTCGTCGGGAATTTAAAATGTCCTATAGTCAAAAAGTGGATAATTCTGAAAGTAGCTGTAAACATCCCTTGACTATTTCGTTTATATGACGTCATTCCATTTTCGACCAATGAAGTGTAATGAAATTTTGAATTCCAACCAATCACAGTCAGACTTTGCGATAATTTCTGCAGCTAGATTTATCGCTATCAATTTATCGCATGGTCGTTCTTTTGTTTAGTCGTCGCCAACTGTTTTCCCGTAAATTGATGATCATGAATACATTAAGATGCAACTACACGGTTAAACTTTTCTTTCAACTTTAAAGCAATGAATGCAAGATTGATATTGAATATTAATTAATATATTTACGCATTGAAGACGACGTTCAAAACGGCGCACCATGTAGGCACAAAATCTTCATGCATCTTAATTGAACGTACGTTTTAAACTTGATTCTTTCAATATTCTTCCCAGATTGCACGCATACGCGATTGGAATATTGAACTGTGTAGATGCAGCTTTAGTTCCGTTACACACTACAGCGAGAATGCGTTTGCCGAGCTATAAAAATGCTTTCGTGTAGCACTGATTGTAAGTAACGGTCGAAATAAGGCACAGCTGACATTGGTCCTGCTTCCACAGGTAACTTAACCTATAATATTGTAGCCTATAACATTTGTATTTTGTGAGTGAAATTAAACAGTTAATAGAAAGTCAGATGTTCGAATTTATGTAACATCATCGCATATCAAACCCGAAGACCTTGCATAGTAATAATAAGATCTTTGATCAAACTGCCTTCCGTACGGCGTAATAAAATTTGTGTTTTAATTAGGCTATCTATACAGAGATGGCTTTACTGTGTAGCAACATGTCTCGCTGTGAATACATAAGCATTGGTATATCTGTCCCCACTGTTACTGTTAAATTGAATTATGATTTCAGCAGATAATTAAAATGAATTTATTTTATAATAATAGGAGAAAAGTGCAGTACATGTAATTAACATTGTTAAACTTGTATTTCGCTTTTCGCAATTGGCATTACTGAATGATAACATCGAATTTCTTTACTGCAATAATCGATATTCATCTACGAGTATTTAACTTCACAATGTCTGAATAGGTTAAGTATTCGTGAATAAACAATTATTAACATTTTGTGATCAAATTTTAGGGATATATTATTTACATTTTTATTTTATTCACGAAATAGTCCTAATAAATGTCACTCTAGGTCTGAGATTTCCCAGATAAATCCTCTCGCTTCGCTCGTGAATTTGTCGGCTAGATGTCAGACCTCTCGTGACATTACTAGAGATAATATCTTCATGAAGATGGTACTACATTACCGCATTCTCAGCGAGGAACACATTCTTAAATCACGTAACACTTGTGAAGAATTTCCCAGTAATAACAAGTGTCAGCGTTTCAATGCTAACGATACTTTCACTGCCATAATTAGTACGTAACTTACTGTGTTGTAGCTTTCGTGGAACCTTCCTTCAATTTTTAAGTCATGGAAGCACTGTTTCCTTCATGAGACGTAGGAAATGAAAAGTTCTCAGAATGCCTGCTGTATGCTACAGGATGAGGATACCACGTATATCGTATATAACTTTGTAATATGTTCCCACACCAATCAACCAATACAGGAACTATGGTGGTCGAACTTGAAAGTGCGATCATAACTTCCAAAAGCTGCCGTTCACTCCCTCGCCCACACAAAGATGTGTTTGTGTAGCTAACTGAGGCGTAACTCCTGTAATGCCATACACAATTTTCAATGCAGAAAATACACGATATAACAATATATTTCACCAAGACAACGGAACAATTTGCAACCAGAGCTTTATTTTACATTCAGAGCGGAATGTGTAGCATTTTATCTTTTGTGTTGGCGGGAGCTGTGCAAACCAAACACAACGACTATTGCGGTCCAGTAGCACCCAACTGCGTGCATATTAAGTTCCAGATACAGCGTACCTCAGGATCGATATCAGGCGATAGAGATTTTGTATACTGATCCAAGAAATATAATCGCTTACTTGCTAAAGAACTGAGTTGTTGCAAAACACACAAAATATAGAATATGAAAGTATGTGTCATCTTCATAATGCCGCGTCTGAGACTCAAGTGCTAGCACGCTGGTCTTTCATCCAGGCGATCTGCGTTCGATTCCCGATCAGAATCCTCGGTCAGATCGTGAGGGAATTTATGGTGCACAAGGCAGATTTTCAGACTATTTTTATCGGGGTACTCCAGTTTTTCCTCTTTCATTCCACTAACACACCTCCTCCCCCACATTTCAGCTAGGCATATAATCTGCAGTAAGCATAGTTAAAATAAGCTGGGGTAATCGTATGCTGACAGGACCTGGGTTTATATAGTATGACGTGTTGCAAATATGTTTCTTCCGACTGCACTTCTTCCTATAAATTTGTCAAAAAAATTTTTTAAATCCACCTTTTCAGTAATATCCTCATGTGGCACCTGACTAGCGATTGGTGGGACGATTAAAGTGGACAGCAACAATGCAGCCTTACTTATTTTAAAACAACTTATTTACTGATTTGAACAATAAATCCATCATGTATCACTTGTAACAGATGATGGTCATAATGGATTTGATATAATAATAATAATAATAATAATAATAATAATAATAATAATAATGATAATAATAGTAATAGTAATAATAATAATAATAATAATAATAATAATAATAATAATAATAATAATAATAATAATTACTTTTTAACTTTCCTCTAGAGTATGCCATTAGGAAAGTACAGGATAACAGAGAGGTTTTGGAATTGAACGGGTTACATCAACTGCTTGTCTATGCGGATGACGTGAATATGTTAGGAGAAAATCCAGAAACGATTAGGGAAAATACGGGAATTTTACTTGAAGCAAGTAAAGAGATAGGTTTGGAAGTAAATCCCGAAAAGACAAAGTATATGATTATGTCTCGTGACCAGAATATTGTACGAAATGGAAATATAAAAATTGGAAATTTATGCTTTGAAGAGGTGGAAAAATTCAAATACCTGGGAGCAACAGTAACAAATATAAATGATACTCGGGAGAAATTAAACACGGAATAAATATGGGAAGTGCCTGTTATTATTCGGTTGAGAAGCTTTTATCATCCAGTCTGCTGTCAAAAAATCTGAAAGTTAGAACTTATAAAACAGTTATATTACCGGTTGTTCTGTATGTTTGTGTAATTTGGACTCTCACTTTGAGAGAGGAACATAGGTTAAGGGTGTTTGAGAATAAGGTGCTTAGGAAAATATTTGGGGCTAAGAGGGATGAAGTTACAGGAGAATGGAGAAAGTTACACAACACAGAACTGCACGCATTGTATTCTTCATCTGACATAATTAGGAACATTAAATCCAGACGTTTGAGATGGGCATGTAACACGTATGGGCGAATCCAGAAATGCATATAGAGTGTTAGTTGGGAGGCCGGAGGGAAAAAGACCTTTAGGGAGGCCGAGACGTAGATGGGAGGATAATATTAAAATGGATTTGAGGGAGGTGGGATATGATGATAGAGAATGTATTAATCTTGCTCGGGATAGGGACCAATGGCGGGCTTATGTGAGGGCGGCAATGAACCTCCGGGTTCCTTAAAAGCCAGTAAGTAAGTAAATAAGATGAAGAAGAAGAAAGAGAAAGAGAAGGAGACAAATTCTTGCGTGAGCTCCTGCCCCACGAGTCCATATAACTTGGTTTCACTGTCTATGACCCCATCGGGAATCGAACCCGCGACCTTTCGTCTTGCAGACCAACAGCTTAACTTCGACAAAATAGTGAATATGAAATCACATATCGGTCAGCAGACATTTGATTTCTTTATCAGGGTTGAATGTCGTGAGGTAAATGTAACAAACTGCGTCTAGTTGGACTGCCGAGTTCTCTGCTATAAACGACGATATTGGTCGTTAAGACGAGGTCAACAATCTTATAAAACACGGTCCAAACACCCAGTTGGAAGTAGCTGCTGTTTAACTTGTTCATCCAGAAGATGGACATTCTCAATGTAAATACATCGCCTTTTATTATCCTTCGACTGTCCTTTGGAGAGCAACGTCACAATAACACTTAAGAGGTCTCGCGTACCATTGAATGACGTCAAGGAAAAAGATACGTAGGTGGTAGAGAATCTCCGGGAAAACATCTTGTGAAGATGTTATTCTTATGCAAAGCAATCTTTGTTAGAAAACTTACTGAATGTTCCAGACTGCGGTATTCCCCACATGTGTCCCTAAAACTCTAAGGTTCTGCAAGGAACCATTACCTACAAATCCTCCAGAGGGACGTTTGTATAGGTTTTGGTTTTGTGCTGAAGGAATCTGTTGTATTCTACGGTGGAAACCTGCAGTGGAGTCTTATTGAATTTCGACAATATAAGTAACCCAGTTTGTTCACTTCTCTCTTCCCTAGTCTTCTACATTCCCATATGTGCTTCAATCCAATAATTTTTTAAAACCTACAGTATAATATACGTATTTATTTATATTAATTAACAGAATGTTGGATAGCTTTTGAGTTATGAATTTTTTTGTGTGTATTATGCCTATCATATCTTCAATATGGTGCAAAATCACTTCCCTATCTTTGATAGATTGTCTGATAAAAATAAATTCATTTAAAAAATGGTAAGATATCAGTATTCTCTTCTAACTTACTTACTTACAAATGGCTTTTAAGGAACCCGAAGGTTCATTGCCGCCCTCACATAAGCCCGCCAGCGGTCCCTATCCCGAGCAAGATTAATCCAGTCTCTATCATCATGCCCCACCTCCCTCAAATCCATTTTAATATTATCCTCCCATCTACGTCTCGGCCTCCCTAAAGGTCTTTTTCCCTCCGGTCTCCCAACTAACACTCTACGAGTATATGCATTTCTGAATTCTCCCATACGTGCTACATGCCCTGCCCATCTCAAACGTCTGGATTTAATGTTCCTAATTATGTCAGGTGAAGAATACAATGCGTGCAGTTCTGTGTTGTGTAACTTTCTCCATTCTCCTGTAACTTCATCCCGCTTAGCCCCAAATATTTTCCTAAGCACCTTATTCTCAAACACCCTTAACCTATGTTCCTCTCTCAAAGTGAGAGTCCAAGTTTCACAACCATACAGAAGAACCGGTAATATAACTGTTTTATAAATTCTAACTTTCAGATTTTTGGACAACAGACTGGATGATAAGAGCTTCTCAACCGGATAATAACACGCATTTCCCATATTTATTCTGCGTTTAATTTCCTCCCGAGTGTCATTTATATTTGTTACTGTTGCTCCAAGATATTTGAATTTTTCCACCTCTTCGAAGGATAAATCTCCAATATTTCCATTTCGTACAATATTCTGGTCACGAGACATAATCATATACTTTGTCTTTTCGGGGTTTACTTCCAAACCGATCGCTTTACTTGCTTCAAGTAAAATTTCCTTGTTTTCCCTAATCGTTTGTGTATTTTCTCCTAACATATTCACGTCATCCGCATAGACAAGAAGCTGATGTAACCCGTTCATTTCCAAACCCTCTGTGTTATCCTGAACTTTCCTAATGGCATATTCTAGAGCGAAGTTAAAAAGTAAAAGTGATAGTGCATCTCTCTGCTTTAGCCCGCAGTGAATTGGAAATGCATCAGATAGAAACTGACCTATACGGACTCTGCTGTATGTTTCACTGAGACACATTTTAATTAATCGAACTAGTTTCTTGGGAATACCAAATTCAATAAGAATATCATATAATACTTCCCTCTTAACCGAGTCATATGCCTTTTTGAAATCTATGAATAACTGATGTACTGTGCCCTTATACTGCCATATTTTCTCCATTATCTGTCGAATACAAAAAATCTGATCAATAGTTGATCTATTACGCCGAAAACCGCACTGTTGATCCCAATAATTTCATCTACGTACGGAGTTAATCTTCTCAAAAGAATATTGGACAAAATTTTGTACGCCGTCAACAAAAGTGATATTCCTCGAAAGTTACCACAGTTGGTTTTGTCCCCCTTTTTAAAAATAGGTACAATTATGGACTCCTTCCATTGTATTCTCTTCTAACACAAAATAAAAAATATTTATTAAGGAATGTAGTTGAAAGAGCATGATATTGTAAACATGAGTTTCAGCCATGAAACAAAAGAGAGAGAACATGAAAAAGTTAACAAGTTTATGAGTCATGAGGAAAAGGGTTCATCACTGCACAGTGAACTGCCACCATTTTGAATTTTGAAAAAAAAAATATATATATATAAATCTATAATTTTTTTTTAAATCGTAAAATTATTTTTTTAATATAGCAGAAGGACAGTGTTTTACACATACTAATTTTCATTATTGTGCAAGATACAGTAATGGAGAAAAAAATGTTAGTTCCAAAATTTTACTGCTGTAAGCTGTACCTAACCCTTAAGGCGAGTTGGTCGTTATTGGGTGAAAAATAATTGTAAAAGTAGGCTATCTTCAAGCAGTGATAAATATAACACTATCTTATCAGAGCTCTTTCCTTTTTTTTTTTTTTTTAGTGATGTGTGTATGTACATCAAGCTTTAAAATGAAAAAAGAATGGTTACTCTAGAGCAGTGGTCGTCAGCACTCGCTGAAATGTGCAAAGGTTAAGCGGAGCCGTCCCGTATACCGTCGTGCAGCAGGAAGAGGTTCAGAGCATACCCGCTAGCAGCTACGAGTGCACCATGGTGCACTGTGTTCTCCGCGGGTAAGAGACGCTAGCCCCAGGGTGCTCTGTGCTGACGACCCCTGCTCTAGAGTAAATCTTTATTCTTAAATTATTTTTTGAATTTAAACATATTTTTTTTTATAAATTCATTACATGCCAGTGATTAGGTACACTGTATTCACTCATCATATCACACATTGAATTGAAATTTTAGCCACTTACTGCTAATACAGACGTGGACAAATTATTAACAAAATTGACGATTTTTATGATAATTCTGTTTACAAAATTTGACTTTTCAATTTAAACTATAGTTGACAATTTTGCATATTTCCATCATTACAGTAGACAGAAATATGTAAAAATGTCAACTGTAGTTAAAATTGAAGAGTCAAGTTTTGTAAAAATATATAATAAAAATCTTCAATTTAGCTAATAATTTATAAATTAGCAAAAATGTCAACTGCATTGAAGAGCCAAATTTTGTAAAAATATAAAACAAAAGTCTTCAGTTTTGCTAATAATTTGGAAATATCCAAAATGTCAACTGTAGTCCAAATTGAAGAATCGAATTTTGTAAAAATATACAATAAAAACCTTCAGTTTTGCTAATAATTTGTAAATATGCAAAAATATCAAATGTAGTCCAAATTGAAGAGTTAAATTTTGAAAAATATACAATACAAATCTTGAATTTGGCTAATTATTTGGAAATACACAAAAATGTCAACTGTAGTCTAGATTGAAGAATCATATTTTGTAAAAATATATAATAAAAATCTTCAATTTTGCTAATAATTTGTCTACGTCTGTAGGTACTAAAACACACCCTACCAAAATTATTAATATATCTACAATATTATGGGTATATACCAATCTTCATATTCAGTGACCTGCATAAACTACTGTACTGGTCTTTTCTCTCCAGATTCATTGTGTTTTAAGGTACGCAGAGAACATATCTGCTTTGTCAAGTCTATATTAGAGCTCTCAATTAGTATGTGTCGCTTGTCCTTGCATTTTTGAACCCAAATTCAATTGATATGACAGTTTTCCTTAAAATTTCTTTGCAGCCACAAAACCTGTGTTCTTTCTGACAAAACCAGTGCAGCTTGCTTACGGTTGGAATTGCTTTCTTTACTCGCAATATTCTTGAAATTTGCGTCTTGTTATACATTCACCATTAAAATGGGACACACTCACGGACCGGAGAACGCGAATTCGATTATGCGCAGTTTTCAAAACATACAGAGGTGAGCCTGCCTGGAGAGAGATAAAAAATAGGTTGGAGCGGCCAAATTACTCTTCAAGGAACGACCACTCTTATAAATTGAGGAAAAGAAGACAGAGGACGGACACTGGAAAGTTTTCTTTTCTCAATCGTACTATCAGGGACTGGAATGCTTTACCTGCAGACTTACTAAAGGCTTTACCATTAACCAAAAATGTATTTAAAAATATACTTAAGGACTTTATTAATAGACGGTAGTATATTATACATACTAGTTAAAGGGCGTAATTGATATCTTGTTATTTGAAGTGTTCTATCAATGAGGAAGTGTGTTGTGTCAGTGAAGTCTATTGTGTAAGTGAAGTGTGTTGGTGTCAGTGAAGTGGCTGTGCAAAGTATTTTTAACAGTGAAATGGTTAGAAGTGTTAGTGAAATCAGGGTAAAATCAGTGTAGTGAGTGAATGACAGCGAAATAAGTGTAGTGCTGAAAGGTACTTGTGCAGGTATAAATCTGTCATACTCGTGGGTCTTAGTTCGAACTTAAGGTTAAGATACAAATTAGATTTATTTTAAATGTTATTTTAAGTGGTCATGCTTCATTTAATTTTGTGCGAGATCGTGCGTATTTGCTTGGTTTCCGCACAAAACCAATCCGCGGAAAGTCTAAAATTCCACATTCAGTATTCCCAACTTAACACACATAACAATTTCCCTCTTCTCACCTCTTAAGTGACATATTGATTTTACTGCTTTAGGCTTTTAACATATTACTTTTAGAGACGTTCAATATAGTAATAATTATAAATTGGAAACTTACCACTGCAATTTCACCTAAATTGCACTGTTAATTATTGTTTTTAAATATTTGCAAAAATTAAGTAAACTCTACAACTCCACTAAAGTTACTGCATTCGTGATGCAAGTAACATTAAGGAAGCCGTGAAAAAATCAACAAGATTGCAGACTCATAATAATAATAATAATAATAATAATAATAATAATAATAATAATAATAATGATTTATTTTAGCTGGCAGAGTTAAGGCCGTAAGGCCTTCTCTTCCACACAACCAGCAAAAAGTGTATATACATATGCATGAACTTACAAAGAATTCAACAAATTGATTTAGATGAGAGTTACATGTATACAAGAGTTATTTACGAATTAAACAACAAAATACTATGAACTATTAATTAAACACTGAAATAAACTGGGTAGCAGAATTAAACTAAAATACATAGTATGTTAATATATTTCAAATTATATTAGATAATAGAAAGAGATTATTATGAGACAATTTTGAAAATGCAGCACAATCAGGATGATGTCTAAAGAAAAAAAGCAACAGTGTAGTCAGTAATATTTTAAATCAGTATGATTGGAGTGAAATGCTAATAAGGTTATCTTTTAAGCTGTTCTTAAAGGTGTTTGTTGTCTTGCAGCCCCTAATACTTTGTGACAAGGAATTCCATTGACGCGAGACTGGGGGAAAAAAAGACAGACGTATATCACGGCCTGCTGGAGTATAGTAAACACAGAAAACATTTTAAAGCAACGATGTTGAAGATAGATATTTTTGCTTTTGCAAATTTACCGTCATTGAACAGAAACGAAGATGGAGATTTCATTGCAACTAATTAGAAATTCCTCTTTCAGGTATGTAATAAACGATCTTCGCACAAAATAATGTACGATACACGAGCGGTATGTTTTCTTTCAATTCTCAACTACGTTTCGCTTTTTCAAACTTTTCCTCGAACATGAAAACTTCAACATACCGCTCTTGTAACGCATATTACTATAGGATGCTCTTGTTATCATTATTATTATTATTATTATTATTATTATTATTATTATTTTTATTATTATTATTTAACATTATTATTAACTATTGATTTTTATTAGTTGTGTTTATTATTAATTGTCATTATTGAGTGTAATTAGTGACCACTGCCACCGGGTATATATCCATTTGCAGTGTGAATACATACATACATACATACATATTTATCCATAACATCAAGAACAATTTTATTTCCAAGTGATGTTTTACGTGTCTTTGTAGTGGAATACTACAGCCTGCTTCTTCTGCGCCTAACCTTCTTTTCGTATTCAGCTAGCAGCACGTACTGTTGTTTTCTTTACATGTCCCAGCGGTCCCAGCGGTGTTACAAAATAGAATCACATTGTATATCATACGCTTGTCTTGGCCACGCAGTTTTCTTTCTTTAGTCATGCGCACACAAAAAACTCTAGACTGGAGAGATGGGTAAAAAAAGCTGGAACAGTTTATTTGAAACTGTTTCACAATTGAAATTGTTTCGTATCGAAATCGTATCGAAACAGTTTCGTGATATAACCTGTTCCAACTGTTCCAAAGAGAGTTACACTGCTCCAGTGATCACTTCAACGTTCCACATGGTTCCAAGAGATAAACAGTTCAATTTATAAACAGTTTCCTCTTCTTTGCTGTCTGCAAAGGTCACGTGTAGCGCTATCATTGACCTCCAATCGAAAGTACTGTCGGTGACTCAGGAGAAGACGAGAGCGGACTGAGGAGGAAGGGATGTGAACAGATAACGTACGACAACACGTCAATATTTGTACTGCAGTAAGCGGAAACATTAGGTCTCCTTGTGTTCAACTCAGCTTTAATTTCCATACGCATTGTTACTCATGTTTCCTGCACAGTAATAACCTGGCTACTGGGATGCTTATCTGAGCGATGTTTATAGTAATCAACAGCGATAGTCAAGAAGGTCACATTCTTGCCCTCGTCTTCTTCGGAGTAACGGACAGTAGATATAATGCTATCAATTCTCCACACGGCCTTCGTGCAACAGTGGCCTATGTAGGATCGCGCAATTTAATTTTACGAATCTAATTCCCTAATAAATCTGATATTAATTATTAGTTGTCCATTGATGGAGAATATGTTCATGGTGCCCTGACATAGTGTTAATTATTAATATACCGCGAAAAATATCATCGGCTAATGTCATCATTATTAAACTCTACTAGGGTTATATGCGTTATTTTGACTAAAATCGATTCATTTTGAATTGTAGTTATGTGCTGTACCCTTAACAGTAACCTACGAAAACTGTCTTTCGTCGTCATAATAATAATAAGCTGATTTAAAGACGATTCAAGGGCCTTGAAACATGTTCCCGAAGCAGGTGAGAGAGTGAAACAGTTGGAACAGTTGGCAGTGATGTACGTATTGAAGAAATCTGTAGTGACGTCACCACAAGGTCACAACAAGAGTGTAATGTGTCAAACGAATAGGAGCGGTAATGTAGACGTGTGTGGTGTCAGCGAAAGAAATGAAGGCAACGCGAGACAACAGCTGGGAAAGGTTAATGTGCAAAAGAAAGTCGATAGGGATAAGGCGGAGAGCAGCAAGGATAAACCAGCATACAATCTAAGGAAATGGTGTGTCAGTGGAATGAAGGATTAATTAAGGGTGCAGTGAATATGGGTGAATAGTGTTTTAGTATGAGAAGGGTCATGATGAGTAATTTAATTAGTAGGAATGAGTAGGACGTATTGTAATATAGGAAGAGTAGAGAAGCTAAAAGTAGGACTAGACTAGATAGGTATCAGTAGGACAAAAAAAATAATATAGATAGATGTAAAGCAAATAATAGAGGGTAGGCTTAGTTACAGTACAGTAAATGATTGTAGTGATATGTTAAATAAGTTGGTCTGTGAAAATGATGAATAGAAAAAGTAATTGTTACGTTGTTATTAGGAATAGGAAATAGTATAAGGTAGGAGTAGAGGGAAAGAAGGAATATTTAATAAACGCAGAAATATAGGAAGTGTGGTGAACGAACATGAAAAACTTAGTGGGTGAACATTAAATGATGAAGAGATGTCGGTCATTAACATCGAGTATTGTACAAGTTGGTCCTGCTGGCCCGAATACTATATAAGTGAAGGGCCAGCAGGACCAAAAGTTTGAGTGAGAATAAACCATACCATACCATACCAGTTGGCAGTGATGTTGTAAACATATTCTTATGAAACTGTTTCTTTGAAACTGTTATTTTGAAACAGTTTCGTTCATGAAACAGTTACAGTCGAAACTGTTTCTTAAAAAGAACAGTTTATCCCATCTCTACTAGACTGGCATCACACGCGACTGTACATGGTGAGTAAACACTGTTAGTACGAACGTTCCCCGCGACGACATAGCGCTTGGTTGGACTATACGTCGTGTTGTTTTCATTACAATATGTTTTTTTTGTTACGAACTGATCATTGCCTCCATCAGCTATACCCACTGCTCTGCTCTTTCCCTCGTTCTTGATTATTTTAACGTACCGTATATTTACTTTTGTAACTAACGAGCAGCCTCGCAATACATATAGCAAAGTGTAGAGATAGAGGACGGAAAACATTAACGTATGTAATTACAGAAGTCCGTAAACACAGGAATAAAATTGATTGTCGAAGTGCCCTTGCTGTATAATTACAGCCAAATCCATTACAGATCGCAGTTGCTGGAAATAAAACTTTGATTGCCGTACCCTTTAGGATAAATAACCAAATTTTAAAGGCAAACGGAAATATTATCAGTCTGATATGGTCCACACGTGGGAAATATTGTTTTAATCGCACCGTACTTGTAGCGGAAATTAAATTTTGTAATTATAGCGAACGTCCTGCTGTGGTGCTGAAGTTCTAGCGTATCCAGTTCCGGGTTCGATTTCTGGAACATGGCTGGAGACATCTGCATTCTGATACCTGAAACATTAATGGAATTAATCGTGTAAAGCTATCGATTTGTGATGTGAACCAAATTTGCATAGCTTTTTAATTACTTAACTTCGTAATCACGAAGAAAAGAAGATTGAAGACCTCAGAGTTTCAGTTGTGCTACTATAAACTGACGCTGCAGTAAAGGAAATAATACGTCTCAACTTGAAACTTCGACAGCTTTATAAAATATAATAGATTTTGGGGTTAGACGGAAATGTTACTACTACACCAAGATGCAATCCGAAACTAGTAATGCTGTTTTAATTTTTATTTTAATACTTTACACTTGAGCTACATTAGGCATTGCAGCCCGAAAGAGCAGAAGCTCGTGCTCGGGCGCAGTTCAGATCAGTTATACAAAATATATCACAAAATTAAGAGAGTTCATTGAGCTCAATAACATTAATAAATGGTAAAATACATACAGCATGTAATAATAGGGTCTATATACAAATAGAAAATACAAAAGTACATGAATATTAGAGTATAAATTTTTAACTCAATTAGCTTAAACAATTAAATAATTAATCTGATTTGTTTCTTAAATCTGTGTGTGTTAAGTGTACTTAGCTCAGGGTAAGCTCTAATTAATGCATTATATATTTTGGGTCCAAAATTTCTGCTGTGTTTTAATCCAGCAGTTGTGTGGCATTTGGGAGTATTTAGAAAGAAACTGTAGTTTTGTCTCGTCTGGTATTCATGAGGATCAAATTTAAATTTATTGTGGTTTTTATGGAAGTAAATCAGCAATGTTTGTTTATAAATTTGTTCTAGATTTGATACACCAAATTCCTGAAAAATTAATTTCGTTGGGTAATCAAAAGGATTGTATAGACAAATTTTGATAATTCTTTTTTGGAGCAAATTTAAAGGATGGAGAGTCGATTTTGCCATTCCTCCCCAATCTAAAATACCATACTGAATTATTGATTGAAACAGAGCTAAGTACACAGTACGCAGAACATAAACAGGTAAATAAGAGCGTAGAATGGAAAATTTGTGGGTTGTTTTACGCAGTCTGCTACAGAGGAAGAAGATATGCTTGTCCCATTTTAAATGTTGGTCAATAATAATGCCTAAATATTTAACTTGTGAGAATATACTCAAAGCGTTACATGAGCAAGTAGGTAGGTTACAATCATGTATTGTTATACTTCTGTTATTATTCATTTTTAGTTGTTCAAGGCCATGTGACGTTAATGAAAATGGTATTAATTTTGTTTTAGAAACGTTCAAAGAAAGTAGGTGAGCATCCAGCCACTGTTAGAATTTTGATAAGTTCCATTCTAACTCGAACCGCTAAATACAGGGACGTCATTTTATTTTTCCTTCAATTTTTATTGTACCTCAGTTTTTTAATGTACTTCACTCCCACCCCTTCTACTAATGAAGTTCAACTGTCCTCCACACAGATCCAAGACCGCATATACAGTCATAGTAGCCTTACGGTCATAGTGAACAGTACGTTCCAAAAATATGTTCGCGTTTTCCAGTGACGAAAGAGCTTTCAATATTGAATCATTTTCGCACAGGTACTGTCGTCCATTTGCCTACGTCGTATCCCAGCTTCCCCCACCAGCTTTTATTCGCCAGCTAGTGGCTGGGCTGTCTTAGCTCTTTTCTGAAAACATTCATTTCTGTTAGGAACTGGACGTCTACGTAATATTATACAACTGTTTAAAATAACTTAAATAAAAGGGCCTCGTTAAGTAATTAACTTCACGTGATTTCCTCCCTTTCTACCACCCTATGACATAACCACTTGGACGGACAGTAGATAGTATGTCTGAGTGATTTTATCTTTTCGGATCGGGCAGAAGTGAAGATTGAATTTACAGTACGTAACGTACTCTTTTATAGAGTAGGTACAGAATTATTTAAACATGAGTTACTAGTACGAAGAACGAAACTGGTAATTGGGATTAGGTACAATAGTCTATAGTGCGATAATATGCACATTAGAACTGAAGCCTGTATCGAAATGAACGCCCACCATTTTTAAAAATGTGTTTAAATATCCATATCATGATTATTTTTCAATTTAACTTCATTCTCTATATCGTACGTTAATGTGCTGTAGACAGTATAATATACACTGCATAATGAATACGTCCGCATGGACAGCTCAGTTCGTGAGTAAAAACACTCATTGTTAATACTGTACTGTATTTTTATTAAACAAAAACCTAATGAAAATGATCAAACTCAAAATTGCGATATTTCCTAGTTTACGTAAATGCATGAACTACTTTTCTTCCCTCCTATACCTAGTAGAGTGATTTGTTTGTATATTATGCCAGTATCATCGAACTCCAGTCGTGGAAGGGAGTAGCAAACGGCCTTTATCCAGAGGTATAGGCAAGTTAATATTAAAAATGTTAGTAAAAATAAAATGATGTCCCTGTATAACCACAGTATCCCAGCATAAGAATGCAGAGTACCAGAACATTTCTCAATTGGATGCTATTCTTACCAGAATTTGAATGTTATAAGTAAGTGACGAGCGGCATGTCTGGGACAAGTTCAGCGAACCTGCGAATGTGACTGTTGCGTTGCCTGCTATGCGTACAGACGCACTCACGGTCCGCTGGTGTTCACGCACAACTCGTTCGCATTTCATTCCACGAGTCGGTTATCACAAAGCAACATCCAGGGGATTACACACCATCGCCTTCATTAGCGAGAAATATCTGTTACTGGATTTGCGAGACCCGTAGAGGTGTTGCCTCTCTTTAAAATTGACTGTGAAAAAAGCTGTGAACAAAACAACAAACTGAAATGAAGGAATTGAGCTATTTAGAATTTACGAGCAAATACGCGGGACAGAGAAGATCGAAATCATAATAGATAGACTATAATAATTATTGGTTGGGTTTTTTCCGACGGTTTTCCCAGCCGTAAGGCAAATGTCAGGTAATCTATGGCGAATCCTCGGCTTCATCTCGCCAAATATCATTTCGCTATCACCAATTTCATCGACGCTAAATAACCTTGTAATTGATAAACCGTCGTTAAATAACCAAGTAAAAAAATCTTTAAAATTCCCAACAATATCCCCAACCGACACTACATTTGAGACTTTTAAATTACTTCTTTCAATCTCACTCATATTACTATCACTTCCTCCCCTATTTTCACAACCCGACTCATGGATTACCTCCTTCCCATCACTCGTCTTTTTTCCTTTACCCATGTTTCTTGCGCCATAAAAGATAGTCATTAAAAAGTAAAAACTTTCATTCCGAAGTATTTTATAACATCTATAAATAAAAAAATATAGTAAATACAATGGATTAATTTGAAACCTTTATTCAAAAATTATATTTGATAATATGGATAATTAGTAGACTTTTTTATACATTCAGGAAATTACAAAAATTAATTTTGGACATATCTTGAAGCAGTTACTGCAACAAGAATTATCAACAGTAATCTCAGTAGAGGGTTTGATTTTATCGATAAATCTACGAGTGGAAAACGAGCAGATTTATCTACAGAAAATCAAAATTCGAGTGGGATTTAATTGACTATTACACGATTAGAAGAAATTATATGAAGATTAGAAGTAACGAAGTACTCCAGTTCAATAAAATATTAATTGACTTACGAAAATACAAAACTGTCTTCAAATTTGTACCATCTCAACATTATAAATATTACGCTAGTAGATGGCAGTAGTGTGTTACGAATGGCTGTTTTCTTATCAGTTGTGCCAACTATGGAATCTTCATTGAACTCTGTGGACGGTTACTGGTCAAGAAGGCTTTGTTGATTGAGTTTCATTTTTATTAAAACAGTTCCATTTCACTTCAATTATCCCGATCCCAGTAATCAACGTCACTTGACAGATGATTTTCAATAAATCTTAGTATTAAACAATCTCTGATACGTGACTATTCATAATATCATATAGCAGAAGCTATAACATAACCTAAATAATATAAACGAGTGTTAGAAAAGTTTTAATTAGGGATGATGAAATAAACAAGAAACGTTTTAATTAACGATGATGAAATAAAAGATAAACATGAATAATTTTAAAAGAAACAATTATTGAAAGTACAATTTTCAAATTTGAATGTTTTAGTGGTCGGTGGTTCAGTTGATGTTATATTGGACGTGTGCGTAAAAGAAGTGAACTCGTTGATGTACATGGTGTATCCCTCAACTTATTCAGGATTTCCGAATGGTGCTCTTCATTTATTTGTAAATAGGGTTTCAGGGAAGATGCATAGCTATGACGAGTGATCTTTATTAATTCTTGTTCTCGAATGCCAATGCGAGTCATATTTAAACTGCTGTGCATCGACTGGAGTGGTTTGTAATTTTCTATTTTTTGACGTCCAGACCAGTGCAGTTTGAAATGTTGGCAAACAAAGAAACAAATGCTAGGGTAGTGATAAAATTAAACAAATGCTGGGGACGCGATAAACGTAAATAAATGCTAGGGACGCGATAAAATTGTGCGATAAGCAGCCATGATTGGTTGAAAGATGTCCTTTCGTACCGTTTTATTGGCCATAAGTAGTGTGACGTAGTAAAAGTGTGATAGTCAGTATAAAGTGGCAGAGAAATTATCACTCTCTGGAGACAGAAATGATGAGTATTGACCAAAAGTTTATTTTCCGAATAGAAAAATTTCGTCTTGCTATTTCAGTCATGTTGAGTGAAATAATTTTCCCAAGACAAACATCGAAACGGTTAGAATACTTTAAATGCATTTGAAGTTTTTAGTTGAAATAGCGTAAGCGAACAGACATTTGCGCCACATTATTATCGTGGCATACACTTTTCATTAACCAATTAACTAGCAGCACGCCTGTGTTTTGGGTTGCATGCTTTTAAAAAGTAAACAACATTTTACACTCAGTATTTTTTATAAAATATCTGCAGGAAGCATTTTGCGAGTTTGTAATCGGATTTAGTACTTACTATGGGATTTTGATATATAGTGAATGTAACCTACTGCCCTAGATAAAATTTATGACCTGCGAAGTATTTGAAATGGTATAATGCAATCCCTTTGGTGTAAATCAATACTCTACTCAGAACATTGGCATGGACTTATATATCACGACACTTGTCATTGATCTCTGTTTACAGACTGTTACACTTTTACTACGTCATACTACTTTTGACCAATAAAACGGGATAAAAGGATGTCTTTCAACCAATCATGGCTGCTTATCGCACAATTTTATCGCTTCCCTAACATTTGTTAAATTTTACCGCTTCCCTATCTTTTTTATCGCTTCCCTAGCATTTGTTTAATTTTACCACTTCCCTATCTTTTTTATCGCTTCCCTAGCATTTATTTAATTTTACCGCTTCCCTATATTTTTTTATCGCTACCCTAGCATTTTTCTAATTTTACCGCTTCCCTATCTTTTTTTATCGCTTCTCTAGCATTTGTTTAATTTTACCGCTTCCCTATCTTTTTTTTATCGCTACCCTAGCATTTGTTTAATTTTACCGCTTCCCTATCTTTTTTATCGCTTCTCTAGCATTTGTTTAATTTTAGCGCTTCCCTATCTTTTTTTTATCGCTACCCTAGCATTTGTTTAATTTTACCGCTTCCCTATCTTTTTTATCGCTTCTCTAGCATTTGTTTAATTTTAGCGCTTCCCTATCTTTTTTTTATCGCTACCCTAGCATTTGTTTAATTTTACCGCTTCCCTATCTTTTTTTATCGCTTCTCTAGCATTTGTTTAATTTTACCGCTTCCCTATCTTTTTTTTATCGCTACCCTAGCATTTGTTTAATTTTACCGCTTCCCTATCTTTTTTATCGCTTCTCTAGCATTTGTTTAATTTTAGCGCTTCCCTATCTTTTTTTTATCGCTACCCTAGCATTTGTTTAATTTTACCGCTTCCCTATCTTTTTTTATCGCTTCCCTAGCATTTGTTTAATTTTACCGCTTCTCTATCTTTTTTTATCGCTACCCTAGCATTTGTTTAATTTTACCGCTTCCCTATCTTTTTTATCGCTTCCCTGCATTTGTTTAATTTTACCGCTTCTCTATCTTTTTTTATCGCTACCCTAGCATTTGTTTAATTTTACCGCTTCCCTATCTTTTTTATCGCTTCCCTGCATTTGTTTAATTTTACCGCTTCTCTATCTTTTTTTATCGCTACCCTAGCATTTGTCTAATTTTACCGCTTCTCTATCTTTTTTATCGCTTCCCTGCATTTGTTTAATTTTACCGCTTCCCTATCTTTTTTTATCGCTTCTCTAGCATTTGTTTAATTTTACCGCTTCCCTATCTTTTTTTTATCGCTACCCTAGCATTTGTTTAATTTTACCGCTTCCCTATCTTTTTTTTTATCGCTACCCTAGCATTTGTTTAATTTTACCGCTTCCCTATCTTTTTTTATCGCTTCTCTAGCATTTGTTTAATTTTACCGCTTCCCTATCTTTTTTTTATCGCTACCCTAGCATTTGTTTAATTTTACCGCTTCCCTATCTTTTTTTTTATCGCTACCCTAGCATTTGTTTAATTTTACCGCTTCCCTATCTTTTTTATCGCTTCCCTGCATTTGTTTAATTTTACCGCTTCTCTATCTTTTTTATCGCTTCCCTGCATTTGTTTAATTTTACCGCTTCCCTATCTTTTTTTATCGCTTCTCTAGCATTTGTTTAATTTTACCGCTTCCCTATCTTTTTTTTATCGCTACCCTAGCATTTGTTTAATTTTACCGCTTCCCTATCTTTTTTTTTATCGCTACCCTAGCATTTGTTTAATTTTACCGCTTCCCTATCTTTTTTTTATCGCTACCCTAGCATTTGTTTAATTTTACCGCTTCCCTATCTTTTTTTTTATCGCTACCCTAGCATTTGTTTAATTTTACCGCTTCCCTATCTTTTTTATCGCTTCCCTGCATTTGTTTAATTTTACCGCTTCCCTATCTTTTTTTATCGCTTCTCTAGCATTTGTTTAATTTTACCGCTTCCCTATCTTTTTTTTTATCGCTACCCTAGCATTTGTTTAATTTTACCGCTTCCCTATCTTTTTTATCGCTTCTCTAGCATTTGTTTAATTTTACCGCTTCCCTATCTTTTTTATCGCTTCTCTAGCATTTGTTTAATTTTACCGCTTCCCTATCTTTTTTATCGCTTCTCTAGCATTTGTTTAATTTTACCGCTTCCCTATCTTTTTTTTTATCGCTACCCTAGCATTTGTTTAATTTTACCGCTTCCCTATCTTTTTTTATCGCTTCCCTAGCATTTGTTTAATTTTACCGCTTCTCTATCTTTTTTTATCGCTACCCTAGCATTTGTTTAATTTTACCGCTTCCCTATCTTTTTTATCGCTTCCCTGCATTTGTTTAATTTTACCGCTTCCCTATCTTTTTTTATCGCTTCCCTAGCATTTGTTTAATTTTACCGCTTCCCTATCTTTTTTTATCGCTACCCTAGCATTTGTTTAATTTTACCGCTTCCCTATCTTTTTTATCGCTTCCCTGCATTTGTTTAATTTTACCGCTTCTCTATCTTTTTTTTATCGCTTCTCTAGCATTTGTTTAATTTTACCGCTTCCCTATCTTTTTTTTATCGCTTCCCTGGCATTTGTTTAATTTTACCGCTTCCCTATCTTTTTTTTATCGCTTCCCTGGCATTTGTTTAATTTTACCGCTTCCCTATCTTTTTTTTATCGCTTCCCTGGCATTTGTTTAATTTTACCGCTTCCCTATCTTTTTTTATCGCTTCTCTAGCATTTGTTTAATTTTAGCGCTTCCCTATCTTTTTTATCGCTTCTCTAGCATTTGTTTAATTTTACCGCTTCCCTATCTTTTTTTATCGCTTCCCTAGCATTTGTTTCTTTGTTTGCCAACATTTCAAACTGCAAATTCTTTGCGGTACTATAAAACATCCTTTGCGATCGTCACACAACACACAGGACTTTTGGTCACGTGCTCTAGAAATTCAGGACTTTCGGGCACATGTTTGTTCTGTTGCCGTGGACACAAAGCGTGTTTGTATTCAATAGACTTTCACTTTGTAATGCCCCCAGCATCCGAACAGTATTGTCTGCCTGCCCGGAAAGTCTGTGACAAATGCTAAAGTCACGTTTCTGCCCAGAAGTGATTTCCCTTCTTGTAGTCACGTTGTGAAGTAAATGAACTGCAGACAACAATCGGTGTCAACGAGTCGTAGCTTCTTGCGCTCCGTTCGAATCTCATATTGTTATAATTTCAATTGATTTCATGCAGTGTGGCTGACCATTTATTTTCCACGAATGTTTTTCGAACATTCCTTTTAATATTTATCATTATACCTGGCTCAGTGCGAGCAAGCTGAGATTATACGCCAGGAGACGGAAAGCCAAGAAGTGGTTTAGTTCTAATACATTTCTTTTAAATGAAAGTAAAACTGCATTTTTTGTTGTTTAGTAGTACAGTCATGGAAAATAATAATTTTAAACTTCTTGGTATTCCTGTGGACAGCACACTTACTTGGGCAGACCATGTTGAGTCTGTTTGTAAAAAATTGTCAAGAGTAATATTTCTTCTGCGAAATTTGAAAATGTATGTTCCGAAGAATTACAGTAGAGTTGTCTATTTTTCTTATTTTCATAATATACTTTCTTATGGACTACTTTTATGGGGTAATAGTTCTCGTACTAATAAGGTACTTATGTTACAAAAAAGCTATTAGAATTATAACTACTTCATCAATGAAGGCACATTGCAGACCGTTATTTGTGAATGAAAAAATTATGACTGTAAAATCAGTGTATACTTATCAAGCCCTAAATTTCGTCAAAGAAAATTCACATATGTTGATACACAGGAATGATGTTCACCTATACAACACCAGAAACCGTGACCTTTTTGACATACCTAAATGTAGGCTAACTAAAACAATGAATAATTATTTTATTATATCGTTAAAAATAGCAAATAAATTTCCGAGATATCTTTTTAATCTGGAAAGGAAGTCTTTTAACAGGATTTTCTCTGGTTGGTTAATCAACAAACCATTTTATGAAATTAATGAGTTTTTTAATGTCAACGTTGTTGAGAGTTTTTGAATTAATTTTATTGTTTTGTTGTTTACTTTTTATTACTGACTTTGTCAATTGCACTGTGTTGTGTGCTCTGACTGTGCAATACTGAATATACTGAATATACTGCTAGTTCAAATCCCGGTTGATCCACCCTGAATTTATATCTTGTGTAGGGCAAGCTCGTGGTCCTTGGCCCACCGCTGTGGAGTAACGGCTATGAAACGAGCGGGCCCGGGTTCAAATCCTGGTTGGGGTTTTCCCTCAACCAATTGAAGCAGAATTGCTGGGTAATTTTCGGCGTTGGAACTCGGACTCATTTCGCCATTAATAATTCACATGCTCATCATCATCCATACAATAGCCCGAGTTAAGTTCACGGTGCTGCATGCTGTACTTGTACAAGAGCACGGCCGTTCGGCTACCCAATCATTCCCAAGAATAGGAGTGGTAAGCACAATAAGCCCAAGGCTGCAGTGTAAGCTTACGGGTTCCTGCTCCGTACAAAGGAAAAAAAAGCTCGTGGTCCAAGCAACACAGTTTTCTGTTTTCTCCAGGCACTCCGGTTCCCTTGTGACATCCCAAAATTTCTCCACCATCACAATTAATTGAGAGTCTTGTGTAGATCCACCACGTGTGGCGCACTCTAGATAGTCTCCGACAAAGTAAGTGGGCTGCACGTCGCGGCACTAGCGACATCTATGAACCACGCTCTAGAGTCGAGGCGAGTAACTGCAAAGTTGAGGATCTGTTTTGGGGGGAAATAAAATGCAGTATTTAATTTAATTTTCATACTTCGATGAGTTTTGTACTTCCTCGTACCGGTAGTAGAAAGTCCAGCGAGACTAATACTATTTATTTATTTGTTTGATTCTTTATTTATTTGTTTATTTACTTATTTACTTACTTTCTTACTTATGTACTTTACTTATTTAACTTACTTTACTTACTTATGTACTTTGCTTACTTTACTTACTTTACTTAATTACTTTACTCACTTAATTACTTTACTTACTTTAATTACTTTACTTACTTACTTACTTTCTTTACTTACTTTACTTACTTACTTACTATACTTACTTACTTACTTACTATACTTTACTTACTTACTTTACTTACTTACTTTACTTACTTACTTACTTTACTTACTTACTATACTTACTTTACTTACTTACTATACTTACTTTACTTACTTACTATACTTACTTACTATACTTACTTACTTTACTTACTTACTTACTTACTATACTTACTTACTTTACTTGCATACTTTACTTACTTAATTACTATGCTTACTTACTTTACCCACTTACTTTACTTACTTACTTTATTTACTTACTTATTTACTTTACTTACTTATTTACTTACTTACTTTACTTACATTTACTTACTTATTTACTTTACTTACTTACTTTACTTACTTTACTTACTTACTATACTTACTTACTTTACTTACTTACTTTACTTACTTTACTTACTTACTTACTTACTTACTATACTTACTTTACTTACTTACTATACTTACTTACTATACTTACTTTACTTACTTACTTACTTACTTACTATACTTACTTACTTTACTTACATACTTTACTTACTTAATTACTATGCTTACTTACTTTACCCACTTACTTTACTTACTTACTTTATTTACTTACTTATTTACTTTACTTACTTATTTACTTACTTACTTTACTTACATTTACTTACTTATTTACTTTACTTACTTACTTTACGTACTTACTTACTTTACTTACTTTACTTATTTATTTTTTCAGAGGACTCTTGCATTAATGAAATGGATTCCATGAATTTCTGCAAATACAACATTCTGCGTGTTGTAGAATATATAACCTAAAGTTGCTACGCAAATAAAACCAACACCGGTTCTTCATCGAGATATAACAGAAAAAGTGCATCCGTACAATTCAGTGCGCCGTACTGGATATATCCGGCTGCTTTTCGTATTAGCAGAGGAACAGGTTGAGATTTACGTTTCAATATGTCAGATAAAGTGACGTACCTCCAGCCAGTGATTTGTGTTTCCTGTCTGATGTGATCCGTGCAGAATGTTTTCCAGGAAATGATGTCGCGAAACATTCCAATTTCTTCTTCGATACCAAATCCACATATTGTGTATCTGTATGTCACATTCTTTCCATTGTCCGACTTTGATTAGATTTTTGAACTACTCGAAAGACGCGAAGGTCTGAGGCTCTTGACATTGTGAGTTTACTAATGACATCTTCTTCCAAGTCAAGGATAGGTTCAGCTTTTTCTTCGATATCAACGAAATTGATGTCTGAAGCTGATGTCCTGTCTTCTATAAGGTTGATACAAAACTGTTTGTTCCTACAAACGTATAAGGTACATCTTCTATATATATATATATATATATATATATATATATATACTATAACTATAGTCTATGTTATCTGATTATCCTAAATTTATTACATTTTTGTTTTCTTAATGCCTGGCGTCACATTTATATCCTAACTAATAAGATTAACATTTATTCAGTCTTCTTTTGTTTTGTCACATCGAAATTCTTGTTTACTGCTATCGGCAACATAATTTAAATTTTAGATTAGTTCTATTTTTTGCTTTCCTGAACTTTCCTCAGATACAATCATTTTATTTTTATATGTTTAAAGAATAATCAGACATCCCTATCTGACAATGTTACAGACATAAAATGTATGACTGTTTATCTCAAAAAGTATTTATATTAAATTTAAATTTGCAGCTGTTTGATTGTATCTGTTATTATTTACCTTATGAAAATGATGATCCGTATATATATATATATATATATATATATATATATATATATATATATATATATATAGCAACAACACATAAAATGTTAACCAAAGTGTTTTTAAATGTGTAACATAATAGATATTTTGTAATTGATTTTTCCTACTCAGATATTAATATTGCTATAATATAGTAAGACTATATTCATTGGCCTGTAACCCTGTCTTTGATAAAGAATTTTTTTCGAAATGCGGAAAACGTATTTCTGTCTTGTTCTGCTTTACCTTTCCTTTTCTGTGACTTACACACGTCTAAGGGTAGGGAAGGGAGATTCATTTCATCGTACGCTAAATATCTCACACCCTGGTCATGGAATCGGTATGACGCAGGCCACCACTGAGACATCACAGGATAATCACAACACAATTGATAACATCCAGTCCTCTGGACGGGAAACATTCATTTTTTTCTCCTTTCCTGTTTATTTTTTTCTCTTGTGTGTGTTGATTGTCGGTCTGAATGAAGTTAATTAGTGTATTTAGTAATTTCCCTTTGTAAATTTTAAGTTATGTTATTATCTAAGACTACACCTTAGACGAGTCTGGCTCTTATGGTAGTGACTAGAAACATTTTTGTTGTACACTTTTGAATTGTACTCACTTTGCTTGCTAGCTAGATAGATAGATAGATAGATAGATAGATAGATAGATAGATAGATAGATAGATAGATAGATAGATAGATAGATAGATAGATAGATAGATAGATAGATAGATAGATAGATAGATAGATAGATAGATGGATGGATGGATGGATGGATGGATGGATGGGTGGGTGGGTGGGTGGGTGGGTGGGTGGGTGGGTGGGTGGGTGGGTGGGTGGGTAGGTAGGTAGGTAGGTAGGTAGGTAGGTAGGTAGGTAGGTAGGTAGGTAGATAGATGGATGGATGGACGGATAGACAGACAGACAGACAGATAAATAAATAAATAAATAAATAAATAAATAATTTCATTGACCACGCCGAGAATCAAACTTCTGAATGCTTGGTCTGGTAGAGCACGAACTATCTACATAGCCTCAACAACGTACCGTGGAAAACGTATGAGAAAGTATGCGTCACGTAAATGGCACTGAATTTTTTTCAGACAGTGTTTTTATACAGGATGTTTAAAAAAACAGAGGTAAAGTCTTCAGAAATCCATTCCCAAGGTATAAGGAAGAAAAATTGGTTACATCAAATTATGTCTGCAAATGATTAACAAGTTTTCCACTGACAGATGGATTGCTCGTTGAGACTTCAAGTACTTCCGAACGGGCTTATAAAGCAGGGCTACAAAACTTTCTTACAAATGGTTGACGCATCACTGACGCTCTGTAGGAGGCTACATTTCATACACGATTGCGCTCCTGAACATTTTACTCTTCTTTCCCGCTATCACCTCGATGAAATGTGTGAGGAAGAGGTGGACCAATTGCTTGTTCTTGAAGCTCATCCGATTTAAATCCATTGGATTTTTTTCTAGTGGAATTATCAAAGTATTTAATATATTCTTCTGTAGTAAATGAAGCAGAATTACGGCAGCTTTTTATACGATACGTACCACGCCAGGAGTTCGGAGCGTGTTCAGGGCTCAATGAATATTTTTCTGAAGTGATGTGAAGAGATTGTGTCGTAAAAATCTTAATCAATCAGAAAGTAATCATTTCCAGACCCATGTTGGTATAATCAATTTTTCTTACAAATCCATTCATGAAGTTTGCTCTGTATTCTTTAAATATTCTGTATATTCTGTAAGGAGTTTTAAATATTTTTGCAGCCCCAATTTCTACTTTATTTTTTACATATAAGAAATTAGCTAACACTCTGCTATTCTTCATAACAGTTATAATTAACTTTGGTTTGTAGGCTTCATTGCATTGTAGCACAAAGAATTTATAGTATACTTATTTGTTTGTATATTTTGTCCCTCTTCCTTACTGTGTTCCATAATGCCTGACAGACGACGTAAACATTGCCGGCAGAGAAAGAGAGAACCAACCAATTCAACCAATGGCTCATCTTGAAGTTGGACGGTCTGAAGTGTTCTAACTCTGCCCAACTTCTAGATAAGAGTGGAATGTGACGTTTGCCATTGTTTGAATAGAAATTATCTTTATCCCTTTATCTGCCGGCAATGTTTACGTCGCTTGTCAGATATGAAACGCAGTATAATTAGATCAGTATTCCTGTTGTTATGATCATATAAATACTCGTTTCTATTTTGAAACTCTTATGTAATATAAGTAGGCCTATACCGGTATATGTACTTTTCAACTTTGCTCTAGAGTATGCCATTAGGAAAGTCCAGGATAACACAGAGGGTTTGGAATTGAACGGGTTATATCAGCTGCTTGTCTATGCGGATGACGTGAATATATTAGGGGAAAATCCACAAACGATTAGGGAAAACACGGGAATTTTACTTGAAGCAAGTAAAGAGATAGGTTTGGAAGTAAATCCCGAAAAGACAAAGTATATGATTATGTCTCGTGACCAGAATATTGTACGAAATGGAAATATAAAAATTGGAAATTTATCTTTTGAAGAGGTGAAGAAGTTCAAATATCTTGGAGGAACAGTAACAAATATAAATGATACTCGGGAGGAAATTAAACGCAGAATAAATATGGGAAATGCCTGTTATTATTCGGCTGAGAAGCTTCTATCATCCAGTCTGCTGTCAAAAAATCTGAAAGTTAGAATTTATAAAACAGTTATATTACCGGTTGTTCTGTATGGTTGTGAAACTTGGACTCTCACTTTAAGAGAGGAACACAGGTTAAGGGTGTTTGAGAATAAGGTGCTTAGGAAAATATTTGGGGCTAAGAGGGATGAAGTTACAGGAGAATGGAGAAAGTTACACAACACAGAACTGCACGCATTGTATTCTTCACCTGACATAATTAGGAACATTAAATCCAGACGTTTGAGATGGGCAGGGCATGTAGTACGTATGGGCGAATCCAGAAATGCATATAGAGTGTTAGTTGGGAGGCCGGAGGGAAAAAGACCTTTAGGGAGGCCGAGACGTAGATGGGAAGATAACATTAAAATGGATTTGAGGGAGGTGGGATATGATGATAGAGAATGGATTAATCTTGCTCAGGATAGGGACCAATGGCGGGCTTATGTGAGGGCGGCAATGAACCTCCGGGTTCCTTAAAAGCCAGTAAGTTAGTATGTAATATAATATTATATTACTATAAACCCAATTATAAAAATAGACGAATCTCTATATTTATATATTGTGCCAGTCTTTTAGGGAACGTAGAGTATGAACTCCACTGAGAATATTGAGTTCGATATATTTCAGTAAGCTTACACGTCGACATGGAATCAAAAAGAGAAACGAATCGTTCGCGCTGTATTCTGCCTCACTGAATTCAGCGATCCGTGTCGCTGGAGACTCGAGATCCGCGTTCAGTATTTTATTGATGCGCCGGCACTTTACCTTTCGGACTCCTGGGGGATATTGCCATGACCTGACCCTTGTAAGAAATGTCGACTTGCCGCCTACAAAACACGGGGTGAAATCAACCCTCTCCATCACACCAAGGACGGACAGCATCACTGCTTTCCGCTATCCATACGAAATTACATCTCCGTTCCTTTACGACGTTCAATCGGGACAACCTGTTCGCGCGTTGTAACATGCTGCTATGCAGGGGGAGAGATTGGCTTGTGCATCCTAATGTTAATAGTCACAGTTCAGTGATCTCTCGGTGTCGTCCAGTTAGACGAATAATTAAGCTTGTTCTCGTGAGGCTTGCGGACTTTAAATCATGTACTTTCTGAATATTCGTAATAATATTTTTTTCACGATCGTGTTTTTTTGCTGTAATTACAGCTATTGATGTTAAGCTTTGAAAGTTATAATTCTTACTCAAAAACTTGTTGCTACGGAAACCATTTTTCATAACATAAAACTGTACTGAAGTAGACTCATTACAGTGCACTTACTGTTGCTTAGTTACCATTACCATTAGTAGTATCTATTTGTTTTTTCTTTCATTTTTAATTTTTAATTTGTCATCTCTTTTTTCATGTTATATGCAATTCAGTGTTTTTTAACAAATCTGTACTGTCTATTGCAAATAGGGCTTTGCCCTGTTATACACATAAATAAATAAATAAACAAAAAACAAATAAAAAACAAACAAATAAACAAATAAACAAAAAAACAAAAAGCAAATAAACAAAAAACAAATAAACAAAAACAAATAAACACAAAAAACAAATAAACAAAAAAAATAAACAAAAAAACAAATAAACAAAAAATAAATAAACAATAAAACAAAAAATAAATGAACAAAAAACAAATAAACAAAAAACAAATGAACAAAAAAACAAATAAACAAAAAATAAATAAACAATAAAACAAAAAATAAATGAACAAAAAACAAATAAACAAAAAACAAATGAACAAAAAACAAATAAACAAAAACAAATTAACAAAAAATAAATAAATAATAAAACAAAAACAAATGAACAAAAAAACAAATAAACAAAAAATAAATAAACTAAAAACAAATGAACAAAAAACAATTAAACAAAAAAAAATAAACAAAAAAATAAACAAAAACCAAATAAACAAAAACAAATAAACAAAAAACAAATAAACAAAAACAAATAACAAATAAACAAAAAACAAATAAACAAAAACAAACAAATAAACAAAAAATAAAACAAAAAACAAATGAACAAAAAACAAATAAACAAATAAACAAAAGCAAATAAACAATAAAATAAAAATAAACAAAAACAAATAAACAAATGAACAAAACCAAATAAACAAGTGAACAAATAAATAAATAAATGAACAAATGAACAAATAAACAAATGAACAAAAAACAAATGAACAAATGAACAAATAAACAAATGAACAAAAAACAAATAAACAAGTAAACAAATGAACAAAAACAAATAAACAAATAAACAAATGAACAAATAAATAAATGAACAAATGAACAAATGAACAAAAACAAATAAACAAATAAACAAATGAACAAAAAACAAATGAACAAAAAACAAATAAACAAATAAACAAATGAACAAATAAACAAAAAACAAATAAACAATAAAACAAAAAACAAAAAGCAAATGAACAAAAAACAAATAAACAAATAAACAAAAACAAATAAACAATAAAATAAAAATAAACAAAAACAAATAAACAAATGAACAAAAAACAAATAAACAAATGAACAAATGAACAAATAAACAAATGAACAAAAAAGAAATGAACAAATGAACAAATAAAGAAATGAACAAAAAACAAATAAACAAGTAAACAAATGAACAAGAAACAAATGAACAAATGAACAAATAAACAACTGAACAAATGAACAAATAAACAAATGAACAAAAAACAAATGAACAAATGAACAAATAAACAAATGAACAAAAACAAACAAACAAGTAAACAAAAAACGAATGAACGAACGAACGAACAAATAAATAAATAAATATGCAGTTTTGCGAAGGCTTTGGAATATTTTGATCTAAATTTTCAACGCAAAATATATTGTATTTGCAATTTTAAAAATATGACCGTGCAGAAATGTTGTGCGGTACACGTTTGCGAAGTGTATTACAAAATTTCGGAATCTGAAAAGCTCTTCAAACTTTTCCTCGGTTTTGTATAAGTACTTCCCAACCTTGTATCGTAATATACTATTTCTTACCATCATCATTTCAGTCTTGCGCCGTACTGTCGTGGTTTAAGGCATCGCTGGTTCGAATAGGCCTACTTTTGGAGAAGGAATTTGCTTACGAAATTTCGCCCAATGTATGGGACCCAGCATCGCGATGAATCCGAGGAGCCACGATAGGTACATTACTTCCAAACCAGTTCAGACTGTTCATGATCCTTCTTGAAGAAAGCGAACCGCCCTACAGTACGGCAACTTCTCAGTCTGCTATGTTTCGCGGGCGGTATAAACACTCTTCTGCAGGCGAACTTATTCTTAAAAATTATGTTTTTCCTGCAACCTTCGTAAAAAAGTAAAAATGTAGAGGAAGAATGTTGTTGTTTAGTCCCATTTGTAATGTGAATTGTTGTAGTAATATTTATATTAATTATTTAGACTTGAATAGCTTATATTATAGAGCGTGACATTGAAAATGTTAATGAGATTTATAGAATCTTTTAGTATTATATTTTATAATAGTTTTCTTTATTTCTACAGTGAAAATGTAGTGTGTATTATTAAACTATATAAATTAGAAATGAAGACGTGTTTGAGCCTTACAAGTGACACCAATAAGGCATCATTCATGAAATAAGTAAACCATTGCATACATCATATACATTACATATACATATTACATTATACATATTACATTATTCAGACTTCCGATGTATACAAACAATTGAGGGCTTCCGGAAGAAAGGCGGATAGACCTATACGCCCTTCTTTGGGAAAACGGTTTAAAATGTGATGAATAATTATAGTAGCGAAATTTTGTTTTGATTATACTGTACATACCTTCAGGACAGGGCTGCGTGCGTGTATAACATTTTATTCGGGTGCGTTTTAAAATCTTAGATTGCATGTATCTCACTTCACCATATTGACGTATACGCCCTTTTTCCGGCAAACCCCTCAATTGTTCTTCCTCTGACACATCGCCAAGTGAGATGTATTTATTTTTATTTTAGTAGGTTATTTTACGACGCTTTATCAACATCTAAGGTTATTTAGCGTCTGAATGAGATGAAGGTGATAATTCCGGTGAAATGAGTCCGGGGTCCAACACCGAAAGTTACCCAGCCCGGGAATCGAACCCGGGCCACCTGGTTTCGCAGCCAGACGCGCTGACCGTTACTCCACAGGTGTGGACTAAGTGAGATGTACTGTGTTATAATAGATGTAGGGTAAAGATGCCTAATTCCGTGATACCCCTAATTCCGTGATACGTTTTTTCACTGAATGTCACGGGATTGGGTATCTTGCTAGGAAGGATGTCTCAAAAGTAGGCGAAGTATGTCTGGCGCTACGGTCGAACGGCAAATCTTTGACTGACATTCAATTTAAAAAAAGTATCACGGAATTAGGCAACTTTACATTACATATCAGCCAGAACCTCAATCAGAGGTTAAGAAGGAATGTCATGTTAAACAATCTAGTGTTATTGTGAACATGTTAACGAGTAATATACAACACTTTCTAATTTGAAATCATTCGTATATACAGTAGCTTGTCTTAATTTATCAATTCTTCAGCCAAGTACTTGGAATTTAAAGCTACCAGAGGTATTATCAGTTAACCTTGGCGGTCAATCAGTTATATCCTGATGGTCGCGGCTTCCAACCCTTGCAGAAACAGTAAAACCTGGACTTAAGACACACAAAAAGTCCTGCCTTGAAAGTGAACGCCTTCATCACTACGTTGTCCTCTGCTATGTTTCATCTTCTTCTCCAGTACCATAATATCCAATTATCCGGACTTTGACTCCACTTTAGCGGATTTGTCTCTGTTTTCAGCAAGCCTAAAAAGTTGTTTTGCACTCCATATCCCCACCATGATGCTTGCTTCCTTCCGACACCACGTCCTATACTTTCTGTCTTGCATAACAATCGATTTTAAAACACGATAACGATTACTACGCCGGCTATGTCTCAGATCTACATTTAATAATGACAACAACTCACGATACGTTTTCCCTCTTTTTAGCATTTTTGTATTAAATTACGAAATTGTTTTTGCCACCTTACGTGAATGAATGGAATCGTGTTGAACCCACGTACCTGGAGTTTTACGTGTTCTTGTCTCGTCTCTTCACACGCACGCAAAATAGCCGCATACTAGCCATACCAACACATAAGACATCATCGTATTCATCATCATACACAATCTCGCTCTCGCGCTTGTGGAATACCCTACCCAGTGACATCAGAGACTGTCGGAATTTAGTAGCGTTCAAAAGCAAACTTATTAAGCATTTTCTTACTGCGTAGAGTAGGATTAATTTTTACTTAATTAATAAAAAATGTTTCTCTCTTCTTAACTTTTACAATAAACTGTCTAGCTTTTATTAATCTTTTAGTAGTTTGATTTTTATTGAATTTGTAAATTTAATATTAATTGCAATTATAATTGTAATTGTATTCTTAATATTGTAGTTTTAATCCCCTGGTAGAGGATGGACATCTCTACCAGGTTAAATAAATAAATAAATAAATAAATAAGTAAATAAATAAATAAATAAATAAATATATATATTAATAAGTAAATAAGTAAATAAATAAATAAATAATAAATAAATAAATAAGTAAATAAGTAAATAAATAAATAAATACATAAATAAATAAGTAAATAAATAAATAAATACATAAATAAATAAGTAAATAAGTAAATATACAAATAAATAAGTAAGTAAATAAGTAAATAAATAAATAAGTAAATAAATAAATAAATAAGTAAATAAATAAATAAGTAAATAAGTAAATAAATAAATAAGTAAATAAGTAAATAAGTAAATAAATAAATAAATAAGTAAATAAATAAATAAGTAAATAAATAAATAAGTAAATAAGTAAATAAATAAATAAATAAATAAGTAAATAAGTAAATAAATAAATAAATAAGTAAATAAATAAATAAGTAAATAAATAAATAAATAAATAAATAAGTAAATAAGTAAATAAATAAATATATTTATAAGTAAATAAATAAATAAGTAAATAAGTAGTTAAGTAAATAAATAAATAAATACATAAATAAATAAGTAAATAAGTAAATATATAAATAAGTAAATATATAAATAAATAAGTAAATAAATAAATAAGTAAATAAGTAAATAAATAAATAAGTAAATAAATAAATAAATAAGTAAATAAATAAATAAATAAGTAAATAAATAAATAAATAAGTAAATAAATAAATAAGTAAATAAATAAATAAGTAAATAAGTAAATAAATAAATAAGTAAATAAGTAAATAAATAAGTAAATAAGTAAATAAATAAATAAGTAAATAAGTAAATAAATAAATAAGTAAATAAATAAATAAATAAGTAAATAAGTAAATAAGTAAATAAATAAATAAATAAGTAAATAAATAAATAAGTAAATAAGTAAATAAATAAATATATTAATAAGTAAATAAGTAAATAAATAAATAAGTAAATAAATAAATAAGTAAATAAGTAAATAAATAAATACATAAATAAATAAGTAAATAAGTAAATATATAAATAAGTAAATATATAAATAAATAAGTAAATAAATAAATAAGTAAATAAGTAAATAAATAAATAAGTAAATAAATAAATAAGTAAATAAATAAATAAGTAAATAAATAAATAAGTAAATAAGTAAATAAATAAATAAATAAGTAAATAAATAAATAAATAAATATGTAAATAAGTAAATAAATAAATAAATAAGTATGTAAATAAATAAATGAGTAAATAAATAAATAAGTAAATAAATAAATAAATAAGTAAATAAATAAATAAGTAAATAAATAAATAAATAAGTAAATAAATAAATAAGTAAATAAATAAATAAATAAGTAAATAAATAAATAAGTAAATAAATAAATAAATAAATAAATAAGTAAAAAAATAAATAAGTAAATAAATAAATAAGTAAATAAATAAGTATATAAGCAAATAAATAAATAAATAAGTAAATAAATAAATAAATCCTTTCAACAGCTGTAAAATTCATTTGCGCAAGAATATTCTCCGTGTGTAACCAGTCTTCAACCGCTCCAATAATCTCTTCGTCAGGGTGAGTAAGCAAATTCTATTAACAGAAATAACAAAACTGAAAATTCTTATTCGCGTCGTGCTTGCTGGAGATAACATTGGAATGTCCTGACACGAGGAGCGAGTTGCGGTTTTCGTGACCTCCAACTAATATAGAAATCATAGAACCACTTCGGAGGCTTCGCCCTGACTTTGTATCGATAAAGGCTGCGTGAGGCCGACAGTGGAAAATGGCGTACAAGCCTATAAAAGATGGGGTGGGTTGAGGGCGAAGAAGCTTGCCAGCATCACATAAACAAACACGTCGTGCGCCCTTGAGAGGGGGTGGGCAGCATTCAGCATTGTGGCTCTCTGGAGATTCCACTCTGGCCTTCACCCGCACATTTAACACCACAGATAGGAAAGCATTGCTCCCCACGTCCAGCTTCGTGGTCAAGCGGTCCGACGTCATCATCATCTCATCAGTGAATGTGCGTTCTCTACTCAAGAACCCTGAGTGCACAATAAATGTAATGCTCACGTGATTCGAAGGTCAATAACTTCTCGTAACAGACTACTTCAATTTTCATTCAGGTCTGTTGTAATAATTATCTTTCCTTACTTACTTACTTGCTTTTAAGGAACCCGGAGGTTCATTGCCGCCCTCACATAAGCCCGCCATTGATCCCTATCCTGAGCAAGATTAATCCAGTCTCTGTCATCATATCCCACCTCCCTCAAATCCATTTTAATATTATCTTCCCATCTACGTCTCGGCCTCCCTAAAGGTCTTTTTCCCTCCTGCCTCCCAACTAACACTTTATATGCATTTCTGGATTCGCCCATACGTGCTACATGCCCTGCCCATCTCAAACGTCTGGATTTAATGTTCCTAATTATGTCAGGTGAAGAATACAATGCGTGCAGCTCTGCGTTGTGTAACTTTCTCCATTCTCCTGTAACTTCATCCCTCTTAGCCCCAAATATTTTCCTAGGCTTCTTATTCTCAAATACCCTTAACCTATGTTCCTCTCTCAAAGTGAGAGTCCAAGTTTCACAACCATACAGAACAACCGGTAATATAACTGTTTTTATAAATTGTAACTTTCAGATTTTTGGACAGCAGACTGGATGATAAACTTTTCTCAACAGAATAATAACACGCATTTCCCCTATTTATTCTGTGTTTAATTTCCTCCCGAGTATCATTTATATTTGTTACTGTTGCTCCCAGGTATTTGAATTTTTCCACCTCTTGAAAGGATAAATTTCCAATTTTTATATTTCCATTTCGTACAATATTCTCGTCACCAGACATAATCATATACTTTGTCTTTTCGGCATTTACTTCCAAACCTATCTCTTTTCTTGCTTCAAGTAAAAAAATTTCCGTGTTTTCCCTAATCGTTTGTGTATTTTCTCCTAACATATTCACGTCATCCGCATAGACAAGCAGCTGATGTAACCCGTTCAATTCCAAACCCTCTCTGTTATCCTGAACTTTCCTAATGGCATACTATAGAGCAAAGTTAAAATGTGAAGGTGATAGTGCATCTCCCTGCTTTAGCCCGCAGTGAATTGGAAACATTCTAAATTTTCCACTTTCTCATTGTATGGAGTATAAAGAGAAAATATTGTGATGATATAAAATGAAATTTTAAGGCTATGGATCAGTGGGGGGGGGGGAACATTGAAAACTGGAAATCTTGTTTTTAATTCTAAAAAAATTTGAAGCCTCTCAGGACGGATTTAAAGGGACCAGCGCGT